>NC_068937.1:26355760-26655760 GCF_016801865.2 Culex pipiens pallens
CACTCAATGCCACCACATTCTTTCCGTGTGTTCCTACCCGATTCATGTACCACGGAAGAACCGTAACATTGACAACATCATCGGCAACAACAACAACACTTTCAGATAGCAGTTAGAAGAGACCCCGGCGCACAACACAAGTAACAACACCAACAACAACACCTAACACTGAGAATCGCTCAATCTCTCTTTCCCAACAACCACCACTTGGACTTGGACAGTACACAGACACAAACACACAGAGGAAACGCAAGCGCTAGAACCTTGGTCACAATGACTTTCGCCGTCGGTTGGCCCTTGCCGGACTTGGGCTTGTAGATGATGACCTTGGTGGTGGGGGGGCCCTCGTGTTCCGGGTTGTACACCTCCTGGAACGAGATCCCCGAGATGGGGATGTCCTTCAAGGTCAACTCCCCGTTCGGGCCGCTGCCCTTGATCGTGGGCAGTTCCTTGGGGTTGGTGGTGGTTGGGGTAGGAGGGGTCGCCGGAACCGCCGGAGTGGAGCTACTGCTCGCGGGGGTGCTACTACTGGCGGTTTCCTCGGAGGAGGAGGACGACGACGACGAAGAGGTGTTGGGTTCGGGCGAACGGGACCGTTTGGCGTGGTTGGTGTCGTGGTTGGCCGCCGCCGTTTTTCGTACCGGAGTGCCTTGCTTACGGGTTGGAGCGGTCGCGGACGCCGGAGCCTTGTCCTTGGCCGGTTCGACAACCTTGACCGACTTCTTGGACGGCTCGGATCCATTCTGCTGACGGAACGAGAAAAACGACACAGATTTAGCGGGACGTCCGAACCAGCTTGGGGGAACCACTATTTACAAGCTTCACCGCGGTCGCGGACATCTTCAACTGTGGGAGTCTGGGAACCGGGAGTGGTGGTAGGGCGACACCGATCGGGTCGAGACGCAGATATTCACTGTACTTGACCCCGAATCCCCGCGCGGGTTGTATCACGGAACTGCGGCGAACACTGAACTACACCAACTTTTCCTTTTCTTCCTCTCTCAATGTGCTGATGCTGCGTTCCGAGACGAAAATCCGAAAATCGAAAACACTCGCTCAAACCACCGACCTTCTCTTTTGTTCACTGCAGCATTCTTCTTCTTATTTGAGAAAAAAAACGGTAGTTAAAACCCAATCGCGGATCCTTCAAACAGCCGATCCCAAACCGAATTCACTATAGTGTCTTGAACGCGCAATCACATCGCAATCTTGTTTTCATTCTGCACGATTAAGACACACGCTCACACGGATACAGACAAACACTACGATCTCTCACTCACATCCGCCGATCCAAAACCGTCCACAAACCTAACCTAAGAAGTGTCCGCGCGAGTCTGGTCAACGACGACGGTAGCGATTGTACGGTGGTGTACAAAATCTCTTCTAAAAATACCAGTGATGAAAAGTTTGAAAGAATGGACGCACACACACCAAGACTTCACGACTTCGTCGTGAGAATCACGATTCGTGCAAAATTGACGGATTCATTCGCGCTCTCGAAATCTCACCCTCTCTGAGGCGAAAGTCACTCCCAACTAGCTCAATTGGTGATTTGCCGTTACATCCAGCGCAGCGTGAAACTTCGTTCCAGAAGACGTAACGCGTCTTGTTACAACCGGGTCAAGGTTGTTGGGATGTTGGGAATGTTGTCACATGCATCAGCCTGTTGACACCAACAACTTGAACAACAACAACATCGCAAACGATCGCGAACGGACGCACGACACACGGTTAGAGAGGTTTCAAAAATAAACCAAACCGCGATCAAACCGGAAGAAGGACGAACAACTGATCACGCATCGGAAAAGTGGCGCCCCCGTATTGATTGAAAGCAGGCAGGCAGCAGCACTAGCACTGACAAGTGATTTGTTAATTGGGACAGTTCTGATACAATGTGATGCGATTAAATTTTCTCGTAACTAGGACGAATGGACCTATTTTGGACCTAGTGCACATTTTTGGAACCAGAAAAACTTTATCACCATAAAAACAAAGTCTAAAAAAAAATTATTTTCTCATAACTTCGCAGCCGGCCAAACGGATATTAGTTGTTTACACTACATTCATCGCACAAAAGTCGAAAATAGCGATGCAAATCGTGTTACAGGTCAGTTTTCGCCGATTCTCAAAGGGAAACGAGATTTCAAGATGGCGTCCAATATGGCGACTGGGTGCGAGAATCAACAAAAAGGCTTTTTATCTACTCAACCGACTACTCAATTTTAATTAATTTGGTGGTCGCTGAAATTGAATATGATCCCTAAACACTCTATAGTGATCTAGGAATGTGCAATCCAAGATGGCGGCAAATATGGCGGAAAACGTTTAATTTATTTTTGAATTTATCAGAACAACCGCATTAATTAAAAATTTGTTAATTTTTTTTCATTTAAAAACTAATATTTTATTTTTTCATATAAAAAAATTAACCGGTTAAAAAAATTAAATTTCAAATTTGTTCTAAAATTTGTATTTTCTGCGCAGTTTTTTTTTTATTTAAGAAAATCAATATTAAGGTACAACTTAGGCCGTTGCAAATATTTTTCTATGTTTATATTTATTAACAATTTTAACATGTTTGAGTTCATTTAAAAATATTATCAATTTTTGAGAAATTCCTGCAGAAAAAAAATCGGCAAAAAATATTTTCTTGAATACTAAGATATTTTGAAAACTAATGATGGCAAAACAACAGGGCAGGTGTAAGATGCATTTTATAACACTTTTTTTATTCAAATCTACTTTTTTTTCAAATTTACTTTTTTATTATTTTATATGCACTATATTATTTTATATGTACTTATAGTACAATATTTTTATATACAGTATAGTACAATATACAAAATTTGTACAAAACTAAAATAGAGTTTAGAAAAACTTTAAAAAATCTACATTATTCGAAACTTTTAATACAATTTTGAAAAGTTAAATATTTTTTTATTGATAATGTTTTTTTTGTCAAAATAATATTTTGTACAAAAGCATAAAATGGAATGTTATGAAAACAACTTACAATATTTTAATTTTTTTTTATTTTTAAAAAGTAAGATATTGTGAAAAAAAATATAATTTAAAACATAATACGTCACGATAATTTTCTTATGAAAATTCCAAGAGTTTTCAACAAAATTGTTAAAATTACCAAACATTTGATCACATTTTGTACGAAAAAACTAAAATGTTTTGAAAATCAATAAAAAAATTAAATCAGAAAATAGATCCTAATAAACTTTTTGAGATTTATTTAATACCAAGGAGATTAATATCATTTAGAAAACGCATAGTTAGTCATACAAGATTAAATATTTTTCGAAAACTAAATTTCCTGATACTTTGTATATTATGTTAAAAATTTGTGCAAAAAAACAACAATAAATTTAGAAATACTATAAAAAAAGGTGGCATCATTCTAAACTTTTAAGCCAATTGTTTTTTTTTACAGTTTTGAAAATATTAATATTTTGTACAAAAGCATAAAATCGAATGTTTTGAAAACAACTTACACATATTTTTATTTTTTAAAAGTATGATATTGTGAAAAATTGTATTATTTAAAAAAAATACGTTGCGATAATTTTCTTATGAAAATTCTAAGCGTTTTCGAAAAACCGTTAAAATTATTATAACATTTATTCACATTTTGTACGAAGAACTTAAATGTTTTAAAAATCAATTCAAAATTTAAATTTGGAAAAAATCAGTATTTTCTAGAAATATGCAATTAAAAAAATATTTTAGATTAATGTTGTGAAAAATTCGGAATGATTTGACGCTCGTATTTTAAATTTTCAAATAAGAATAATTAAAAAAGGCAAATTTAAATGATTTTGCTTTATGAATTTCTAAATAAAATAAAATATACTTATTCATTAAATAATTTGATTTAAAATCAAGGTCAGTGAATCATGCATAAATTTTTTGTTTTAATCAGTTCATTTTGTCATATTATCATTAGCATTATTAATTATATTAGGGAATGCTAGCAGATTTTTTAAACAGAAAGAAATGTAATTTTACTTCAAAAATGTGTAAATTTACATCTTTTATTTGTTTTACGTTATATATGTACACAGATTTTTTTTTAATTTTTAACATAAATTTGAAGAAAAAATGCATCGACAAATTGGTAATATTCCATTTTTTTATATTTTTTTACTGTGTGCATAACAGCTGCTAGCGAATAAAAAACATTACCTTTTTCACTTATCGCTACTAAATTTTAAAAACTTCCAACTTCAAAAAAATCAATTTTTGGAACTTCGAAACATAGAAACACAGTAAAAAAAAATGGAGTCGAAATTTGTTGGCTTAAATTTACATTGTTTTCATGTAATTTTACCAAAATTAACCAAAGTAATGAATAAAACACCAAATTAAACAAAAAAAGATGAAAATTTCAACAGTTCCTAATATTAAAATTTTCTGACCCACATTCTTTCAGACAGATTTTGTGTTGGAAGAAAACATAATTTCACATCACAAAATGTGTAAAATTACATCAGCGAAGTGAAATTCTGGAATATTTCTATGTTTTGTTATTTTTTACACATTTATTTAGGTAAAATATCATAAAAAGAAATAAATTCAACCGTTTTTTCAAATAAACTTTATTTCAAAACTGCATAGTCGAAAATAGTTTCTAATCGCCTCAGTTTCGAGATAGGATGAAATTTCTTTCCTAAGTTTCAAAAGCATCCGTATTTGCACAGTAAAAAAATGTGTAAAGTTGAAAGGTTTACTTCAATTTAGACTGAAAAAGTGGCAAAACAAATAGTGGTGAGTTTACACATTTTCAGAAGTAAAATTACACGATTTTGGGACATATTTTTTTTTTGCATTTTGGCGAGTTGATGTTCTTGTCAAACTGCGGAAATGAATAAATGTTTTGTTAATTGTGCTCAAAATAGGGACATCTTCCCTGTTTGGTTTCAGCCATTCTAAATTCCAATCATTCTAGTTGATTTCCTGTATCACATGAATTTGAATTGCACTTGAAATGGCATTATTCAAAGTAAAAAATTGCCTAAATTTGGAAGGTTAAGTATTACCCTTTTTTATGATGTAATTTTACCTCGGTTTAGATAAAAAAAAACCTCGAATTCGACTGAAAAAGTGACATTACACCAGCAAACAGGTAAAATTACAGATTTTCCAGATCAAGATGTAATTTTCGGCAAATCAGATTAAGGTTTCTTAATTTTAATTTGTTTATTTATTTAAAAAAAATTAGTTTCGTACTTAGTATTTGTATTTAGTACTGACCACAAAATACAAAAACTGCCAAATTACCTTATGTTAAAGGGTACATTGCGAGCAACGGTTAGCTTTCTGATTGAATTGAAATCATCGGCAAAGATGTAGGTTATGGTTAGGATTGTTCAGTCCATTAATCAAAAATCTACATTAAAAAGAAAATAACCAAAATCCCAGCACTATGGGACAAACAACTGTGTTGCTAGTTTTCTTGTTTTTCAATATGTCAAAATTTACATTTAAAAATTTGCGCAAAATGGAATTTGTATCCCAAAACCAAAATCAATTCCCAACACCTGCATCGTGTTTTTTCAATGCACGCCGCCGCCGAGACCGTGGCCGAAATCGAACTTGACTTTGAAAAAAAAAGAAAAGCAAAAGAAAAAGAGTAAGTACAAACACACGACCGAACCTCGATCGAAGTAAAAGTAACATTTTCTTGGCAGTTCCTCAAGACCGGCCAGGGGCGGAGACGGGGCAAGGAGGGACATCCGAGACCAAGAAAAGAAGACATTGCTTTGATTTTGACACTTCGCGCTGTCAAAAGGTCAATAATAACAATGCGCACTTGTGCGAGGTGTGCGGAAGCACTCCGACGCGCGTAACACAGGGGACCTGGGTTCGAGCCTCGAATCGATACGGTTTTAATTTGTGGAATTTTTCATTATCGAGCTTGCTTACTTAATGTCTAGCTGCAGTGTTAAAACAGCGCTGACATAATCCAAAACCGATCAGCTGGTTGTTTTTCTTTCTTTTCTTTCTTTTTTTTTATTCGTTTGTTGATTATGTAAATCAGCCGCGAATTAAACTTGGATCGAACTTTCCAACTGGCATCGAATTTGGCACAAAACTTGCGAGAGATGCACTTAATCAAATTCGATCATTTGCGATGTTGTCGTTCTTCTTCTTCTTCTCCCAACCCCTAGATCCAGACGCCCCAAGTGCAAACAACAATCTCCACTAATTTCGACCCCACAGAGAAGTCGTAATTTCTTCCACAGACAACAACAACGGCAATGTGTCGGTCGGATCTATTTTTAACCCTCCATTCATTCTGTGCGCCACATGAAAGATGAATCACACAAACACACACACACACGCGCAATCTTTCCAGAAGAAAAAAAGAGAGATTCTGTACACCAGCACTGTTTTCCTGTCCTCCTAGGCGACGCGCGCGCCACCGTGGCCATCCTGCGAACCACCAACCAAAACAAACACCAGAATGGAGCAGAAACGACAGGACCTAACCTCAAAAACAATCGGGCGGAAAAATTCTAAACGATCGACACGCGCTCAATTTCACTTAGAAACGGTAATATTCTTCTTCTATAAAAAAAATACCAATTAAAGAAAAACCGCGCGAACAAAAAAAAAACTGTCACAATTTAACGGTTCAGTCGATTTGACGAAAAAGAAAAGAAAGATTTTCCCGCGACACGATGCTCGCACATCGCTGAGAGAGTGATACTGACCACTGTCACACCACTTGCGCGGCTAGAAACTAGCGCCAATACCAACCAAGACGGTGCAATATTTTTCTGAATTTGTGTGTTGAGGGAAGAAATCACACACACTTTTGAGGGTGAATATTCTAAACGGTGAGAGAGGAAATTATTTTCGGCAGGCAAATTCTCTCGCGCAGACATTGACAGAAGGTGAGCTGGTGTCGATCATATGTTTTCACAATAACAATGAGAATAGAGTTTTCCTGAATTTAATGGTAAATTTTACAAACCTTCCCTTTCAAGTTTAATTTTTTAAATAAGTATTTTTTTTTAGATAATGATGGGTAAATGATTATCAGGACCATACGAAAATTATGGGCCCGTTAAAAAAATTTTTTTTTGTCAAAATTAAAGATAATTACTTCACAGCTTCCTTACCGTTTGGTACGGTATGTCCACGCATCCTCCCTCGCCTGTAGATTCAGTGAAATGTGGTTCGTTCACAGAATCCTCTCTGCGCTTAATGGAATGCAGTAGGCCTGGCCGTTTAATGCGGGTAATAAAACCACAAGTTCTCTAACGATACTTTCTTCGGACTGGCTGCGCTTGATTAGCAGTTTGCCTGAATGGATGTAACTTGTTAGAGCAAAATAAATAAATAATTGTTTGAGGTGTTTGCAAACATGTCTGGCGGTTTTTTAAAGGTCAAATAACGATTTTTTTTAATTTTCTTCTTTTAGGGTGTTTTTGAATACCTCTGACTTCAGGTGGTTTCAAAAAAACAAAATAATAACAAAACAAAAATTGTGTTAATTGGATCTTTCAATAAAACTCTAGATGTTTCTTATTTTATACTCGCTGGCCGGCAGCGAAATTATGGGAAAGTTTGCAAACAAGTTTATATATTTTTTATATGATGTTTTAACCAAACCTTAACAAAAAAAAATCGCAAAAAAATATCTCAAAAGGTTTTTAAAAACAATATGAAACCAAGTTAATATTAAATGTTGATCTTTCCAAAATAAAATAATCCTTGAACATTTTTTTTCCTTCTGGAAAAATAAAATAATGCGGAAAATATTAAAATCATGCATTGGCAAAGAGTCAAACATTTCTCAAAACCTTCAAAATAAACCCTGCTGTTTATTCGACCGTATCAATAAATTTTAGGTTAGGTTTTGGCTTTCGGTCTGTTTGGGGAATCAAAACACTTGTATGTTCTCTTCATCCGACGTTTCGACCCGTTTTGGGCCTTTTTCAAGGAATCTAGGGGTAGATTTATTGGGTAAGGCACAAAAACATAAAAAATGTACACTTATGCTAGGCTTACCGAAATGGGAGTGTTTGTCGTTAGGGGATGCTCCGTCAAGCACAGAACTGTCTGGTAGCGGGGTAATCTGTAGTTTCAGAAAACAAATAAATATTTCTAAATCTACAAATATTTTTCTCTCCGTGCACTCACGTTTCAGCGAAACTGGCCGCTATCCGGTATTCGCTCGTCATACGGGTTCGTTTCAACACGAAACGCGAGAATTTTTGGGGCACGGATAAATTCGACACACTTTCTACCATTGGCGCGCAAACTATGGCAATAAAACTCATTCTAGTGTGTGAGTGTGTTAAGTTCTACACGGAAGCCGAACTCCAAACAAGATCGTTTTTCAAACAACACCCCGAACTGCTCGCCCTTAAAGCTGACAAGGGAAACAGAACCGTCGTATTATCAAGGGAGGTGTACAACGAAAAAATGAAACAGCTGTTAAACGACGACCGTACCTACGAGAAGGTGAAAAGAGATCCAACATCAAGGTTTGAGAAAGAAAACAACAACATCGTAAAACGACTCAACGATCTCAACCTCCTAAAACCGAAACAACCAGAGCGACTACGAACATATACTGCAGTGTGCCCAAAGATCTACGGCCAGCCGAAGGCCCACAAGGAGGGACTCCCATTGAGGCCTGTTGTACCATGTATGACGTCACCAACCTATGAGCTCTCGAAATACATTGGCAACGTAATCCGGCAATCGATAGACAGCAAGTACAACATTCGTAACTCGTTCGAGTTTTGTAGGTACGTAAACACACTCACACTACCAAACAGCCACATACTGGTATCGTTCGACGTCGTAGCGCTGTTCACGTCTATACCACTAGAACTCGTCACGAAGAGCGTTATCAAGCGATGGAACAAGATCAAAGAGCACACACCAATTTGTTTGGACATGTTCTGTGAGATCGTAGAGTTTTGCGTCAACCGTAGCTATTTTTCTTTCAACGGAGAATACTACATCCAAAAGTTTGGAACGGCTATGGGCAACCCGCTATCATCGCCGATTGCTGACCTCGTAACCGAGGAGTTGATTGATCATGCCCTCGAAGCTGTTAACTTTCCAATCCCTCACATCAAAAAGTATGTTGACGACATGTTTCTGTCACTCCCAGCTGATAAAATCGACTACGTGAAAGAAGTTTTCAACAGTCAGGACAACAACATTCAGTTCACGGTCGAAGTTGAGCAAAACCGACGGCTCCCATTCTTAGACATGACTCTGGTTAGGCAAGAAGACCAAACTGTCCGCACAGAATGGTACATGAAGCCGATCGCGTCGGGAAGGTTCCTCAACTACCACTCGCACCACCCCCCACACCACAAGTTGAACGTCGCGTTCAATTTCGCAAAGCGGGTAAAGATGTTGTCAACAAACTTGGATCACAACACCGCTGCAAACATCATCCGCAAGCACCTGCTGATCAACGACTACCCAAAGTCGTTAATAAACCGCGTCATTTCCAGAACACCACAAAATCAGCTGTTTGAGGAGGTAAACAACAACACAGTGATAGACAATAGTGAGAACGATACAGCTATGGACGCAAGTACGAATAACACACCAATATTCTACTCGCTCACCAATATTTATGGTCTCACCCAGAAAATAACAAAAACACTTCACAAGGAATACCCAAACATACAAATAGCCATCAAAAACACAAAAACAGTAGCTTCCCTCCTACCACTGGTGAAAGACAAAACACCAATACAAGAACAATCCAACGTTGTGTACGCTATACCATGCAACGATTGTGATGCCTGCTATATTGGGATTACAACAACAAAACTGAAAACAAGAATGTCTGGACACAAATCAAATGTAAAACAACTACAAGAACTGAAAGCGAAGGGATACACAAACACAGACGCAGAGATCAGCTGGGCAAAAGAGAAGTCGGCGTTGACGAGTCACGTAGCAGCTATGGACCACTCGTTCGGGATCGACTCCGTACGAATTGTAGATCGGTCAATGAAGGGGGCCAATCTACCGATCCTGGAGAGTTGCCACATTAAAAACACACAACATACTGTCAACAAGCGGACAGACACGGATAATCTGCATGCTGCATATGCCGGGATTTTGAACGAGATTAAGAACATATACACAAGGAAGAAAAACCAAAACAAAATAAATAAAAACAATAACAGTAGGGACAACACACACACTAACACATAATGCCAACACCTTAACACACTCACACACTAGAATGAGTTTTATTGCCATAGTTTGCGCGCCAATGGTAGAAAGTGTGTCGAATTTATCCGTGCCCCAAAAATTCTCGCGTTTCGTGTTGAAACGAACCCGTATGACGAGCGAATACCGGATAGCGGCCAGTTTCGCTGAAACGTGAGTGCACGGAGAGAAAAATATTTGTAGATTTAGAAATATTTATTTGTTTTCTGAAACTACAGATTACCCCGCTACCAGACAGTTCTGTGCTTGACGGAGCATCCCCTAACGACAAACACTCCCATTTCGGTAAGCCTAGCATAAGTGTACATTTTTTATGTTTTTGTGCCTTACCCAATAAATCTACCCCTAGATTCCTTGAAAAAGGCCCAAAACGGGTCGAAACGTCGGATGAAGAGAACATACAAGTGTTTTGATTCCCCAAACAGACCGAAAGCCAAAACCTAACCTTCAAAATAAACATTTTAAAATGGCATAACTCAAAATTTCTTTAATTAAATTTGCGTGATATTAGCATAAAATTTGGTTAAGCCAACCAATGTTTTTGCTAAATCGCAAAAAAAAAATCAATACTCGCGAGATTGTTTTGAAATTTTTGTATTCAGTCTGTTTTACGATAGTGTAATTATCCAATAAATATTTAATTTTGTCGAAAATGTTCAAAATCTACTTTTTATAAGGTTCTATAAGCGGGTTGTTTTATATGTTTTCCTGACCTTTTCAAAAAAATTTTTTTTTGAGGCTCGGATTGAAAAAAATATATTTGATATAGTGTTCAAGCATCAATAAATTGGCGAGATAGATTGTAAAAAGAAGGATAAAATTTAATTTTTTAATGTGATTTTCAATAAGCTATAATTTTTCAAATAACGTATTCTAGGTAACTTTTTCCGATTTCCAACGAAAAAAAAAATTAAACATTCGAAATTTTCCAATTTTTTTAATGAAAATATTTATAAAATCTGAAAATATAAAAAAAGATTTTTTTTACAGAGATTCTCTTTTTTTGAAAATCGGATTGACTAAGGCTGATTGGAAAACACAAAGGAAAATGGACACTTGTTTTCAACCAGGACTTAACCCTCAAATGGCTGTAACTTGAAAACGGCACGTTTCATCGAAAAGAAAGTTATGTTAATTTAATTATGCTTTTAAAATATTTTTTGCAAATTTATAAAGTATAAATTTTATAAATATTATTAAAAAATGTAAAAAAAAAACAATTCCGAGAGCATCATTTTGTCCATTTTTCTCTGTGGCTCGAAAGATGATTTTTTTGTTTGTTTTTTTTTTTTTAAATAATAACCTATAGTTATTTCGATAACTTTATCGACGATAATCCTATCGCCAATAACGAACGATAGCTCATTTTTAAAAAGTTTGTTAAATTTCCATGGATTTACTAAGAATATATTTTTTAATAATGTAGTAAGTTTTAAAGCATAAGGCCGTTGCAAATATTTTTTAAAGTTTATGTCGCCCCCCCCCCCCCCTCCCCTTCAAAATTGTTTTGAAAAATCAGGGGGCAAAAAAATATTTTCCAAAAAACTTCAAAATTTCCATGAAAATAGAAGTCTAATTAACAAAAAACAATCTAAAATGCATTTTTCTGCATTGATAATCATATTTAGCATGTTTGGGCTTGTTTAAAAATGTTTTGAATTTTTATGAAATTCCAATGTACAGCACCGCAAAAATTTTATTTTTCGCAAAAAATAAAATTTTCGTCAATACTTAGATATTTTGGAAACTAATGATGGCAAAACAACTGGACAGGTGCATAATGCATTTTGAAACAGTTTTTTCATTAAAATGTTGAAACCATGGCTCGTAATTTCAATTTTTATACTTTTTTTTTATCCTTTTGCCCCCCCCCCCCCCCGCCCCCCTTCGACTTTGTTCAGAGTCGAGGGACATAAACTTCAAAAAATATTTGCAGCGGCCTAAATACTAAAAAAAATCACAAGATACCGAAAATACTAAAATGTTCATAATTCGCAATATGAGTATCAAACGAAGCGATTTTTTTTAGTTTTTTCACTCTATTAGAGTTTTTTTTTACAAAATACTCAAGTTTCACAAAATACCATATTTTCAAAATACTGTTTTTTTTATAAAAAAAAGATTATTTTTGAAAAACACAATATAAATTGCAAACATTTTAGTTTTTTACAAAAATGCATTTTATGAATTTTAAGTATTTTTCAAAAAAAAAAAACAAACAAAATTAATAAAATGAATCCCAAATTGCGAATTATGAAACTTTTAGTATTTTTGAAAAAAAAAATCGATATTTTATGAACTTTTCAAAATTCTCTAATTAAGTAAATTTTGCTTACTCATATTGCAAATTATGAAAAATAAACGGTATTTTGTGAAAATACTTTGCAATTCAATACATTGTTGAAATACGTCAATTTAGAAAGATTTTTCACACAGATTTATTCATAAATTCACGGCATTTCACGAGATTTTGCAAATGTCACGGCAATGATCAAATTTCACGGATTACGCGGCATCCGTGAAATCGCGAAAAATCACTAGCCCTAGTCATAAAGAACCCCCCAAAAAGTTTCAGCTTAGTGAAAAAAATATAAAATTTAAAGAAATAGCCCGATTATGTGGAAGTCGCTTTTATTTTATTTTTTTGCATAAAATTATTTCTATCAGGTCCTTTTTGGTGCTGGGACCTGGTTAGGACCGAAGTCGCTTTTATCTGAAGAATTTTTTTTGTGAAGTGAGGTGCAGTGAAATTAATCATTTTTTTTTATCACACAAGGATTACGATAATTTTAAGTCTGTTGGTCTGTGGCTTCAGTAAATTTAAGTAATGTAATTAGATTTTTTTGTTGCATATTCGTGGTTGTAGATTTATGTTGCAAATAAAATTAAAAAGGTTAAAAAATTATAAAAAAATATGTAATTAAGAAAAATTAAAAAAAAATATGTAATAAGGATATTAAAAAAACATTTCAAATTAACAGACTGATGCAACATTTGTGAAATCCAAATTAATTTCTTTTAATTTTGAACAACTTACAACGTAATAAATTAACCAACAATCAGTTCTGTCCAACACACAAACATCAAACCCTCTGAATTTTTTAGAGGAATGAAGCGGGGGTGGCCCTCGTCCGTCAGGAGGAGCGCAAGAGAAAGAGCGCGAAAATAACACAATTTTCATAAACCAACCAAACATCTGACTCGGGACGCTATTTTTAGCCGGGTCAGTCTCAATTGCAGGAGTGCGCGCCTGCGCAAGCGCCGCAAAAAAAAAACAAAAAAAATCACACAAACACACATACAGATTGGTTTTAAGTGAACAAAAGTTCCGATTAGATGATCTCTCTCGTTTTGCGATCTCTGCGAAGATCGCTGTTTTGGATAGTGTCAAATGTGAGAATGTGCGGGGGTGAAAACTTGCATGCAAGGTTGAAAGGTTAGTTGGGGCGGTCGCCGTCGCGGCTTTGCCGCGAGATGGCAGCACTGCCAGAGCGGTTTTTGTTGACATTTTTGTTCGGTGTGAAAGCATTTACACTCTCTTGTTACGGTTTTAAGACACTAATTAGAACCTTTTTGCTTTCTTTCTCCGCGCTGATAACCACCAAGTTGCTATTTCTGTAATTACTCTCATGTTTGCTCTCTCGCTCTCGCTTTCTTTGTAGTTGTAGGACACACTACACTGAATCGTCGTCGCGCGGGTGTCGGAGGGGGTGTCGAGTGTGTGTGTGGGAGCCGTGTGGGGAGTCTGGGGACAGAATCCGGAGTCCCTCCGCCGGACACACACACGGACGCACACTTGACACGGCCTGCACCGCTCTCTAGGCAACGTGAGAGGTTCTTTGGTAAGAAAATGGAAATATTTTACCTTGACTGGGGTCCTATCTTCCCTCTCTTTACGTTCCTTGTTGTGGTGCTGCCGGCGGGACGATTTGTCCTCCCGGTGCCGGTTCCGCCGGCGGCTCGAGTCCGGGCTGCGGCGGTGGTGCGACCGTTTCGACCGTTCCCTTCGTCTGCGGGATGAGCCATCAAAACTGCAAAGAGAGAATGAGATAAACAAAAACAGCTGATTAGTGACATTTCAAACGAATCTTCAGATTGACGTCGTCCCCCCCGCACCAGGTGGTCCACTGCATGGAAACAATCGCGCCCAGATTTGCAACACTAGTCCACTCCTCCACCCGAAGCAATATCTCAAGTCGCCAAGCCGTCAACGCGAACTCCCCGGAACCATCACAAAACGTCGTCGTCGTCGTCGTAACGAATCCGTCACCGGGGACCACCATTGGCCGCACTGCACGACCGTCGACAGATCTCGGCACACTACCGAGGTGGCATTGAGTTGGCCAACCCCGGTGCCAACACCGAGCTGGTGGCATTCTAGTGGACCAAAAATAATAGACGAGAACAACAACAAGCCGCGGCAGCGGGTTCTAGTGAGTAGGTACGTACAAGAAGAAAGAAGACAAAAACAGGGAGGGAAAATCCTTCGCGAGGTTGTGTGGCTGCTACTACTAAGAACGCGGTGTTTTATTTACTACTTATTCAAAGTACAACACCCTCGAGCGGGAGCAGGGTGACGACTCTGGCAAGAATTTGAATTTGCCACAGAAATGTTATTCTTCTAAGGTTGAAGGGTCGTTGACACGCAAACCAAAAGGCTGTACTATTTACAGCAAGTGTTACAGTGAGCGCGTCCAGGACTACAGTTTGACTAGGCAGGCGCCGGTAATGGGTTAGAGCAACGATTTGGCTTGACAGATTCTCTATAAATATTCAAATCGGCAAAAAAAGGGAGCAAAACATTTTGTTTCAAGAGACTTCATAATTTCAAAGGAAATTTAAGTGCATTTTAGAAAACTTATTAATTTCAATTTACTGTACGGATGTTAAATTTCCAACAATTTTTTCATTGAAATGTTGATATTCTGGCTTGTAATTGATTTTTCTAAAATATTTGTTTGCCCCATCCCCCTCGATCTTGGCCAGAGTCGAGGGACAAAAACTTTAAAAAACATTTGCATTGGCCTAATGTCTGATTATTGTAGGATTTTTTTCACCTTTACAAAAATGCTTAGTTTTGTTGGGTTTCGTTGAGAGACAACGCCTTTTTTCCATAACAAACATTTTTCATACAAAATTTACATGCAAGTTGAAATTGAGAAAATAATATATAATAAACAATAGATTATTAATTTTGTATTTTTTTATTTCTATATTTTCAATTGCTACATTAGTTTTTTCATTACAAGTCTCCCTACAATTCTTCGGGATGGTCATAGAAACGTGTGAATTTTCGAAAATATTTATCTTAAAAGGATTTTCTTATCGATTTGGTGTCTTCGGCAAAGTTGTATGTTAAATTTAAGACTTTTCAGTAAAAAAAGAACACGGTAAAAAATGTCCGCCTTTTTTAATTTCACTTTTTATTCCTGAAAGTAAAAATCCCAAAAAAAATATATTTTTTTATTATTATTATTTTGCGCTAGAGTTTAAGAAAATCTGGCACCGGACTAAGGTATAAATTTTCGTTTTTTTTTTTTCAAATATAGAAGTTATGGTCAAACAAAGTTATTATATTCATTTTTAGATGCAATCAAGAATGACTTTATTTTTTAATTTTTTAAATAAAATCAAAAAATGTAGTAAAAATCATTTTAAGGAGTATTTTTTTCGGTTTTCAAGCCTAACTTTCAATTTGTAAGCAAAACATATTACAAATTGAGAAATTATTGCATTTGAATTTATGGTAATAGACTTAGAAGTCTTTTCTTTATTATGTGGTCCCAAAATTCAGAATTTGTAAAAAAAAATAAATTAAAAAGCCTTTCTTTCATTGAAATGCATAAAAAACATTAGTATCCTAAAAATGTAGTTAATATTTGATTTTTCCATTCATTTTAAATGTTTTTTAGTAATTATTTTTTATCCCAAAATTTTGGAGTGATTTATAATTTTTTAAGTCTTTTCAATGACAATATTTAAATCAAAAATTTAAAAAAGCATAGCATCAGCATCAGCATGTACATTGGTGCAAAAGATTGAATTTTTCATCAAAAAATACTTTTTTTTATTATTTTTAATGATAAAAATTCTTAAATTTTTTATTAAGTATCATTGATTTTAAATCAAAGTTCTTCGACTTTTTTTAAACTGTTTTCTTATTCAATAAACATATATTTGTAATTTAAAATTATTCAGCAAAATCATCAACTAAACATGAACAGTACATTATCTAAACAAATAAAACAAGATTGTTTTAAGAACCTTAGATAGAAGTACCTATCGTTATCGTTATTGAAATATGATAATTTTATCGGCGATAACCGACAATAACTCATTAAAATTAAGTTATTCAATCAAAATCCTCACAGATTTTTTTTTAAATTTTGATTATCTTTCCAAAAGTTTGAAATAATATTGCTTATTTGGCCATCTTTAACCCAGATGGGTCATATATGACCCAAATATACGAAAAATTCCTAAACTAGCCTATAATTTTCGTACTGTCAAAAAAATCATTTTCCCATAATTAACAAAAAAAATATTTTTCTGAAAATTCAGGCCTGAAAGAGTTAAATAATTGTCATGATTTCAAAATATTTCAAATTGTTTTTCGAGGGAACCAGCAAACTTAACAATTTATTCATTTTTTAACATTGAAAATTTGAGCTTTGGTTTCTGCGATATCGGCATTAAAAAAATGAGTGCAGTTTAAAAAAAACTTCAATTTTAAATATTGTTTATTTGTATTTAAGTGTTTTTTTTTAAGTGGCTATTATATTATTTTTTTAGCGGTGCACTTTTTTTTTAAAAAATAGGTAAGGTACTTTTTAGTAACAAAAAGTTAATGCAATAATGCAAAGTAGCTTCTTTGGTAAAAACAATTGAAAAAAAAAGAAATCGGCTGATTTCGTGGAGAATTTCTCTCAAATTTTTAATGTATTAGGGAGTGTTTTTTCATTACTTAACGCAAAAAATTGGATTTTTGGACTCGAAACAAAATTTCCATATAAATTTAAAAAATAATAGTAACACGGCCTTCTACCCACCTACCCCAAACTGCGTGACGTATTTAAAGAATTACATTTTGTGCAATATACTGTATTTAAAATACTCTAATTTTCATAATTCGCAATGAGGGTTTTAAACGACGTCAACTTTTATATAGATTTTCACTGATTAGAACCGTGAGTGAACAATACATAAATGGTTGCAAAATACCGCAATAAAAAAAAATCTGATTTTCATAGTGTGTAATATAAGTAACCAGCGGCGTGAATTTTTGCCTTCCTCACCTCACTGAGGCAAGGCTATAAAATCACTCAGAAATTGAACTTTTTAAATAAGCCTCCAAGATATACCTTTACGTATACATATCGGCTCAGAATCAAATTCTGAGCAAATGTCTGTGCGTGTGGTTGGACGTAGAATTTTTTTTCTCACTCACTTTTCTCGGAACTGGCTCGACCGATTTTGTCCGGATCTATGTTTTTGGATTCATCTTCAGGTTCTTTAAGTCTTTTTTTAATTTCATCCGGTTTGGTGCAGTACTTTAAAAGTTATGTTCAAAAAACTGTTTTGGTTGATACAATAAAGGGTCATTATTTACATAATTTGAAAGCTCCGGCGAAAGGCTGTCGGAACTTTCCGCTCAGTGCACGCACACAAACACTGCAGTGCTTTCAAATGGTTCATTAAATGTATCATAGATGGCAGCACTCAGATGTATATATAGTGTCTTTACTAAGTAAGCGGTTAGCCAAAGCTTTCGTAGTGTGTGGTTGCAAGGCTTTTAGGAGGAAGGCAGCAACCACCTTCTGGTGGATTAAGTAACGTTTTTTATTGAATTTTACTGCGCAAGAGTATCAAACTGATTTTAGTTTCAAATACTAAAATTATCATAAATAACCTAACCTGATTTTTTTTATAATTTGTATTTTAGTTATCAAACAAAATCACAACAATTTTTTTTACGTTGCTAGAGTTTTTTTTAACGGTCCTATAAACTACTGTTTTTCATATGTTTATAGGACATATTCAAGAAAAAAAAACCCTAGATTTTTTGAAATAAAAAAAATACTTGTCAAATTACCTGAATAATTTCACACTCAATAAAAATTGTAATGAGCGAAAAGATATTTTCCAAATTTAAATTCAAGTTGTCACCCTGAACTCCAGTGATTTCGCGTATGGCGAGGGATAGAGAGGAGGATACAATACGCAAATCAGGTGCCCAAGCACGTTACCCAAAAAATCACGTTTTCTTGTAATGTCCTGGCGGCCGTGATTGCCGGCCAGGTGTCGTCGCCGACGCCTTCTGGTGGCTTCTCTTATTCTATCTGTCGCGCCATGGAAGTCCCACAAATGACCACACGCACCTTTTGACAGGAACGCAAAAAAGGAGGACACTTTGCAACATTTTGCCCCAACCTCCAAGCGGTGAAGAGGAGACTTGGATCACCTCCATGAGCCATTAACGAGACACGACCCGTCTCACCTTAACTCCGACTGACCGTCCACCAGTCAAATGGCAATCGATTGCATTCCAAATCTAATTTTATCAATCGTCGTCGTCGCCACATTTCGCCTTTTTACATGGGGCAGGCCAGAGTATATCAATATATAGTCAAAAATCGGATTCGGACTATACCTCCTCTGCTTTTGCTATAATTCTGGCGGCCAAGTTTGGCACACTCTGTAGACACTCTTGTGTAGTGCGCTATTGGAAATTGGATTGTGGTTGTGGTTTTTAAAGAAGCCGGCGAAAGGACGGGGGGCACTTGACCCATAATTATATTTGGCTGGATTTGAGGAAATCGAGATCGATTGAAGGTACTGGAAAAAATAAAAGTCATTGGAAAATTCAAATTTTCCACCTTTTTACCAAAGATTAAAAAAAAGTATTCAAATTCCCTTACACGGTTTTGAAAAACACATCATGAAATTTGAACACTTTGTTTGTGATTACGAATCATGAACACTTGTTCGCGATTTTAGGAATTGATTTTTCTCCGTGCATACAAAAAATATGTTCTGATTTCTGTTATTCACGAGCCAACCAAATTCAGAACCTATCCCACAATCCGCAGCAACAAGGTCGCGAACATTCGTGTTAATTAATATACACTACGGCCACGATTAATACCTTCACCGCGATATGAAAGTCAAATTAGACCACAAAACCTTCCCCTCCTCCGCTCAAGAACCAACAAAACACCACCAAAATTGGTCTTTCCCTGCTTTTATTGAATGAACAGAAATAAAACCCTCCAAATTTGTCCCCCTCCGTAATAAATTGCGCCAAAATGATGCAGGTCGACCTTGGCGGGGGGAAGGACTGCCGCAGCAGGGCCCTGCCCACCTCCACACTATGATGACTTATTAAGTAAGATGGGCGCGCACACCCAAATCGACACCAATTTAGAACTGGGAGCAACTTCATCAATGAATCTGCGTTGCCGACTCCCTTTTCTGGGAATGGGGTGTTATGTGATGAGACCCCTCAGTGGAGTTGGAGTTGTGCTGTCTTGGCACAAGTTGTGTTTTGACTCGAAAAAAAAAAATGAATTGAAAAAAATCCAATGAAGAAAAAATAACCATGAAAATTTATTTAGTCTACAGTTGCCAGATCAAACTTTGTAATTTTCAAAAAGTATTTTTTTATCTGCTGAACGATTTACGGAGTGGTGGCTCCAGAAGTCATTTTCTACCAAATTAACAACATTCGGAATTTAATAGAGAGTCCGCCTAACTAACAAAGTCTTAAACCAGTGATGCCAGTTTAGTTTTTTTCGCAACTTATTCGTACTTATATACCGATGTAAACAAATGAGAAGACTTTTTCATTTAAGTTTCGAGCCTTGAAAAGTTCTTTTTATTTCTCTTAGGTGCTCATATTTTTTGTCAGTGTTGCCAATTTTTCATTATTTCGAAAATACTTTTAAAAAAAGAAAGCAAAACAGGTCAAACCAAATAGATCGTGTTAAACACTGTAAAAAACTGCAAATTTTGAAGGTTTTAAATTGTTTGTTTACTTTATTTGTGACCTAACATAACCTCGATTTAGACTGAAAAAATGTGGTAAATTTAAACACTTTTGACGTAAAATTACACATTATTTCTGACATAAAACATTTAACCATTTCCAAGTGTAATATAACCATGCATTTTCCTACTGCAAAGTGCAATGGAAAAAAATATGATTTTCAATTGAATTTTTATATTACTTACTGTAACCGGTTTGGATTTATGAACTAAATACAAAAGTTAGACTTGAAAATAAATTAATTTTGATAGAGAATGTTCATGGTAGATACACAGTTTATCAAAATTTGAAATATTTATAAAATTTTACCGAAAGGGACCATCCATAAACCACGTGGACACTTTTTTGGGAATCTGTTACCCCCCCCCCCCCCCCCTCGTGGACAATTGTCCATACAAAAAAAACTTTTTTGTATGGATCGTGGACAATCGCCATACCCCCCCCCCCCCCCTAAAGTGTCCACGTGGTTTATGGATGGTCCCAAAAGAAAAATTCCAATACTGTCAAATTCAGATTCATTGGAAAATATTCCATTAAGAAATGATAAAATTCAATTCAATTCATTTAACTAGTAAATAATCAATAAGGCCATTGCAAATTTTATTTAACCGTTTTGGTCCCCCCCCCCTTCAAAAATTTCTCGAAAATCAGGAAACAAATAAAAATTTTGCAAAAAAAAATATTTTCATTGAAAAAAAACTGTACAATCGGTTGTAAACTGTTTAAGATACATTGAATAATGATTAATTTTGCATTTTTAATCAATAGTGCATTTAAAAGCTTTTTTATAAAATTCGAATTTTGGGACTACAGATCGGAAAAAGACGTGAAAGTTACACAGCAAATAAAGTAGTAATCCAGCTGCGTGTAGAAGGCCTGGGTGTAAAATAAATTATGCATTATTTTATGAAATTCTATTGTATTTTTTTTTCGATTTAATCATTTTTTGAGGTAAAATTACACATTTTCTGATTTAAAAATTCCCAGATAAAATATCACCATGATTTTTTTTAACTAATGTCATGTTTTATTACCTCAACCATTTTTTGGAACCAGCCCTTAACAAAAACTTAATAGTTTGAAATAGTTTCAAAATCATTAAGAAACAAATGAATGAACATTACGCAGAATACATTGTACATTTTAAGCAGATCTACACATTAAAAAATGATGATAATATAACAACTTAAAATGATGACAGATTTTGTGTAATTTTACATAACGAACTTGTGAAATATTCATCAATTTCTGTTGTTGGTAAAATTACTCAAAAAAAAAAAGAAGTGATATTCAAGTATCAACAATTTAAACCTGCCAAAATTCAACATTTTTACTGTGTAAAAAATCATGATAATATAACTTCGGGGAATGTTGACAAACATTCTGTCACAAAAAAAAAGTGTAAATTTACATCGTTTATGTGCAATTTTACATGTTCACAATTGAGATAAAATCACATGAAAAGGGGAAATTATATTTTTATTTGTTTCCATTTATTTCAAAATTGGATCACTTTGTTGTGTTTATTTTTTTTCAATAAACCAAGCATGAAATTTTGATTTTCAGTTTAAAAGTTTTATAGTTTAAAAATTGTTTGTTATTCGACTCGAAATCGAAATGAGAGGACAAAATTTGAAACAAATAAAATTTTGTAAAAATCTGAAATTCTCTAAAAATAACAAGAAAAAAATAAGAATATTGTGATCAAGAGTCAAACATTTTTAAATTCTAACAAACTTCAAAGGCTAACAGAAATTGATTGAAAATAATCGAGAGACTTTTTTTTAAAGTTTTCTAACAAGTTTGCTTCATTTGCGGAGGCCTGAAGTTTGTGACATTTTACATTACAATTTACATCGTTTATGTGTAACTTTACATGTTGACAGTTGAGACATAATTGCAACGAAAAAGAGAAAAAAATACATGAAAAAGGGAACAATATTTTTATTTCTTTCCATTATATCCATCCATTGTTTCTATAATTCCAAAAAATTATCAAATTGCTGAGTTTTTAAATTTATAATTGATTTAAAATTTGAAATTGATAAAAAAAATATCAAGAGACTTTTTTTTTATAGTTTTCGAACTAGTTTGTGACAGCCCATGTTAAAGGTATAGGCCAAGTGCGTGACAGGGGAGGGGGTCAAATTCCGAAAATCTCTGGACGTAATAGTGGAACAACCCTAACGAAGGAAATTTACACATTTTTTCTGTCATAACAGATGTACTCATCCCCAAATGTTCTACTAATAAAGCTTAAAAAGATATTTTCAAGATTAATATAAGATTTAGACCATCAAATTGCAAATGTGTCAATCCCGCACAACGTCACTCGTGGAACGCTTCCCGTGGGTGTGAGAGAATCAATCGATTGGCGAGTTTGACCAGCGGTCATCCATCAGTTCAGGCCTAAACTCGCCAGGTGAGTGAGCAAAAATCAGCGACCCCCTTCTCGACAACTTATGCTAATGCCAATGCCGCGTCTGGTTGACCAGCTTAGGGTAGAGGGCGTCGTCGTTCGCGATATCGCAGCCAGCCTGAGTTATGAATAATAATTAAAAGGCGATTAAAAGTGTCAAATCAGGCTTTGTGGGCTTCCGTTCCCTTTGAATTTGATTCGCAGTTCGTTCCAATCAGGGTCAAAGCCAGTGGCCGGCCGGATTCGTGGGAAATTTAATTCGACCTATTGAGTTTGTGTGTGTGTTCAAGAAATATTGACGGACTGACCCTGATCTCGTGAGGGGAAGCAAGTTTGATAGCAAGTCAAGAGTGTGAGCTGTTCTAACTCTGAGCTACAGTAAAACTCCGATGGTTTGATACTATTTAAGTTGTCTTAATGAAATCTAAACAACTAGTCAAATCAACGAGGTTTCACTGTAGTCACAAAATAGTCGTGTTTCAAGCTCTGGCGTTAGAACTTCAACCAAAATTGAGACTATTTTTAGCACCGCGTGAACACAAAATTGGAGGTCAATTTCGCGGACGCTGCTGGAATAAGGTTTGCTTCTTTGTAAGAAGATAACCCCTTTTTGTCGAATCGAACTGACGAGGGAGAAGGAACAGCCGTTTTCATAATTTGGTTTGGATCTGCCGGCGAGGTTGTTTATTTTGATGAAACTTTGAACGTTCCGGCATGTGTGGCGAGCATCTTTTGATTTGAATACCAGAGATGCTGAACTTGAGAAGGTTATTCCTGTTGATGAACACATAGATTAATTTAATTTCTGACTTGCGACTTGCGTGGATCCTGGTTCTAACTTCAAGTCGTGGTCCTTTCCAACGTCTGAAATATTCTTAACTAACCCCTACTCAGAATTTTACGTTAATGACCTGACCAAGTAAATCAACTCATGACCTTGTCGAATTGTATGAATAAGTAACCAGGTTTTTTGGTTTGGAACTCATTTCACATGAAAAGAGGAAATAAACGAGCCATTTGCCAAATATGAGAGCCCCTTTGTGGTAAATCCACAAAAATTTTTAAGATAATTAATGGAACAAATTACTTTATCGTATCCCACACCTTAAAAAATATCTCTTTAATTATGTAATAATGTAAAAAAGATTTGAAAAGTGTCATTATACCGAAAAGGGATAGATTCTAACAATTTTACATAACACAGTAAAAAAATATTATGGAAATATATTTGGTAATGTTGACAGATTTTTTGTCAGAAAAAAAATGTGAAAATTTACATCATTTTATGTGTAATTTTATTTTTTCCAGATAAATTGAGGTAATTTTGCATGAAAAAAGAGGTAGTTTCCAACCATATTTTTTTTTTTCGAAATTCCAAAATAAAACTGCTAATAGCAAAAAATCCGATGGTAAAATCGCATGCAAAAGCATGCACATCACCTTCGTAAAAATAAACACTTAATATTACACACTGCATGTACAATTTTTGCAAACACAACAAAAGTTGCAACCGACGGGATTCATACACAGCACCAACCTTAGTCCACTCGACCATCAGACCGATGTAAAGCTGAAAGGATAAACGCATATATGAGCTTGACATTTCGGTCAAGTAGGTTACCCATACTGATGGGCTACATATTTCAGGGTGTAAAATCACATAAAATTGCATGAAATAATGCAATATTTATTTTACACGCAGCTGGATTACTACTTTTTTAGCTGTGTATAAGGTTCATATTTTCTGAACTTATGTTTTAAATTGTTTTCAATTCATAAGCCTATGATAATATTTTTCAGAGTTTATTTCGCTTACGCTAATTTTTGCATGGATTTTCTGAAATATTACGATTTTTGCATTCAAATGCATTCCCCTTCCAGAAATGCTCGAAAAAATCAAGACGCAAAAACATAACTCTTCCGCTTCGTAATCGGTAATTTGAGAATTCTATTTTGTCATTTTACCTCACTTTAAGTTGAAAAATTGCAGTTACACGTAAAATTATGTAAAGTTACACATTTTGAGAGGCAATGATACACATTTCTTCAAAACACAAAATCTGTTATCATTTCCAGCTGTAATGTTGCCATGATTTTTTTTACCATGTGGTTAAGAAATTTTTGATGTTTTCCTCAGAAACAGACAGAGATTTCCATTTTTTTAATAGGTCCTATAAACATATGAAAGACAATAGCTTAACTTCACAAAACATACTGTTTCAATATAATGAAAAAAAAAAAAATGATGGTGATATTATATTGAATGGAAGTAATGTTTATAGATGTCATGTCTCCAAAAATTGGGGTATTTCTTGTTAAAATCATATTTTTTTTAAATTGACGTAAAATTACATCGGAAAAAGGTTATTTTTCTGCCACCCCTAAAATTACACTGGAAAGATGAAATATTCAACAATCAAATATTTGAACCACCAAAAGCTATTGCTTTTAGTTAACTTTAAAACTCTGGATTCTAGAGTTCTATCGTCAGTACAACCAATCTTTAAACAAGTTTTTACAAGTTTAAACCCTTTCATGCCCTTTTTAAGATTTGGATTTTAGGGTGAGTTACATTTAATTTTCCATATGATTTGATGAAAAATTTCACGCAACTTACACATAAATTTTAATCATTAATATTGCTACCTTTCAGTACATGGTTTATCATGGAACATTATTTTCTTGGTACCTGTTTTTAATTTGAATGACTTTGTGTCAAAACTAGACCAGACTTATAAAAAAATCTAAAATGTTGGTAAAATCCGTGCAAAGTATGCATTGTTGATATCATATCTTTTGTTGATTCTATTCCACCTTCAAAAATACTACCGTTTTGAAAACATGTACAAAGGCCATTACATTTTTATTAAATTTTATGTTCTCATGATTTTTGGACGCTACAAATTAACTAACTCTCAAAAATAAAATTCCTATATAAAGTTACATTAAAATTCATGTAATTTTGGAATAAAAAAAATCAAAACACAATAAAAGAAGTAGAATTTTGAAAATTAAATATTGTATGGTTGAATAGAAGAACGGCATGTATTTCAATCGGGCACCTAATGTTGACATATCAGCACTATGGCGTTCGATGACAGCTTCTAAAAAGCGTTTTCAACCCATATCAAGCAATACATTGGGAAGTGAGCAAGCAAGTTTCTCTAAAACAAAACATTTCGAACCAATTTGTTCAAATAGTTAGAATTTGTAAATTGGACGGAATAAGGAGCGAGTCCATACATACGATAATTTCCCCAATTACCTCTTTTTGTAATTTTACTTAAAATAATGTGTAAAAAAGTGAAACTTCACTAGTTCTCATGTAAAATTACACGTTTTCACGCAACTTTTAAGAAAAATTACATTAATTTAGGTAAAATTACAAAAAAGGTTATATTCAACCAAGAAATCTTCTACCTTACAAAATTATTTATATACTGTAAATATGAGTAATTGCAGTTTTGAATGAGCATGAGCATGAGCATGAGAGACCACCCATGGTTGTCCTTCTCCGTTGCTGAACAGGACCGTAATATTCTATCAATACAACCGGTCATACGCTTCAACGATCTAATGGTGTTTCCCTTATCAACAGCATGTATGAATGCGCTGAAAAGATAAAACATCAAGATCATCAAAACTAGATCTGGAGCAAATAGGTAACAGTCGTTGGCCACCAACGGCGCCCGCCATGTCAGTTTGTAGATCTCGGGGGATTGGGACGGGAATGTTAGTTTGCACAGGTTGCTACCAAGGGTGGGTTCTATACGATATCCACACCCCCACGTGTGCCGGAAAAACTACTTCTACTTGGGATTTTGTTAGTGGGTAAAGGTAATGGCCAGGATTCATCATAGAGGATGATGATGCGACCCAAATCAATAAATTTTGTTTAATAGTGTGATGGATTATGAATTCTCAAGGCAAACAGTCGGATGATGCGGATGAGACTATTCCCGGTTATTTGGTGTTGATTTAGATTAAATGATTCAATCTTAGACAGCCGGCTGTGGAAAGATAAAACCAAATAATATTCGAAAAAGCGAAAACGCAAAACCGCCCGGATAGAAAAACAAACGCAATCGGGGGGACAACAAAGACGGAAATGGCAACGAAATTCTGGCGTGATGACCGCGACCCGCACCGTTCAACTTCCCGAACGCAACTGTCAAACTCCGCGAAACCGCCCGGATAGAAAAACAAACGCAATCGGGGGGACAACAAAGACGGAAACGGCAACGAAATTCTGGCGTGATGACCGCGACCCGCACCGTTCAACTTCCCGAACGCAACTGTCAAACTCCGCGAAACCGCCCGGATAGAAAAACAAACGCAATCGGGGGGACAACAAAGACGGAAACGGCAACGAAATTCTGGCGTGATGACCGCGACCCGCACCGTTCAACTTCCCGAACGCAACTGTCAAACTCCGCGAAACCACCCGGATAGAAAAACAAACGCAATCGGGGGGACAACAAAGACGGAAATGGCAACGAAATTCTGGCGTGATGACCGCGACCCGCACCGTTCAACTTCAAGAACGCAACTGTCAAACTCCGCGAAACCGCCCGGATAGAAAAACAAACGCAATCGGGGGGACAACAAAGACGGAAACGGCAACGAAATTCTGGCGTGATGACCGCGACCCGCACCGTTCAACTTCCCGAACGCAACTGTCAAACTCCGCGAAACCACCCGGATAGAAAAACAAACGCAATCGGGGGGACAACAAAGACGGAAATGGCAACGAAATTCTGGCGTGATGACCGCGACCCGCACCGTTCAACTTCAAGAACGCAACTGTCAAACTCCGCGAAACCGCCCGGATAGAAAAACAAACGCAATCGGGGGGACAACAAAGACGGAAACGGCAACGAAATTCTGGCGTGATGACCGCGACCCGCACCGTTCAACTTCCCGAACGCAACTGTCAAACTCCGCGAAACCACCCGGATAGAAAAACAAACGCAATCGGGGGGACAACAAAGACGGAAACGGCAACGAAATTCTGTCGTGATGACCGCGACCCGCACCGTTCAACTTCCCGAACGCAACTGTCAAACTCCGCGAAACCGCCCGGATAGAAAAACAAACGCAATCGGGGGGACAACAAAGACGGAAACGGCAACGAAATTCTGGCGTGATGACCGCGACCCGCACCGTTCAACTTCCCGAACGCAACTGTCAAACTCCGCGAAACCACCCGGATAGAAAAACAAACGCAATCGGGGGGACAACAAAGACGGAAACGGCAACGAAATTCTGTCAGTAATTGCAGTTTTGAATGATGAATTAAATTTTACTTGAAATGACCGAATTTTCCGATTGTTTTGTAAGTTTACCGTTATTAAAACGGATCTCAACTTTTTATGATGATAATAACAGTCTGATTATCACATTTTCAAATCAAACCAATCCAATTCCAATGTTTGTTCTACAGTTTAAGTCAACCCAATTAACTCCACCTCCACCAAAAGCTCGTTTCCTCCGTCACATAAAACGAAATTTGTTTCAATTTAATCAAGCCCTCCCCCCTTAATTGGCACAAACCTTGAAACGGCACGCGTGTACCAAGAATATTCATAAACCCTACCCTACTCTTCTTGGTCTTCTCCCCCATATTAACAAGAAGAAGTCGTCATCGTGCCGTACCGCCTCATTGTCGTTCGCGTTTCCTACTTTCCCCGTTCTGTCAAGGTCCTAACCCAACCTGAATTGCTGTGTGTGACGCAGTCTGAAATCTGCTTCGCAGAAAAAAAAAATGCGAACCGAGATTGCTTCCCCCAAGGTTACACACGCATGTTGTGCTTCCTCTTTTCTCACCAACTTCAAGAAGAGTTACGCGAGATTGGGTTAAGCAGTACCAATGTCATCCACTACGCGACGGTTGTGTTACTACATCGAGCAGCAAATCTGGGTCACCTGAGTCACATCTTGGTTAAATGCTACTACGCGGAGTTCCACCCCCGTTGATTCGAATGCAGTTTGGTGGGTGCCTCGTTAATACACAGCTCATTTGCCTATTCACCGACTTGGGAAGGAAAGATTAAGCGAGGGTTGTCCCCCTCAAGCTTCGGATATTGATGCAAATATCCGGTAGGAGGAGTTCGAGCAGGGATTCCGAGTGCTTGCGGTCACTTGTTCATTCAGTGGGCAAGGTCGTGAGACGGTTTACTTTGTAGGAAATGGGGTTGAACGTCAGTATTTCGTTGATCAAACAGCTGAAGTAGCCGGAGCGCTTTGGAGTGTCGGTAATGGTCATTACCGGCGCCCTCCTAAAACGAGTGCAGATCAATTACAGACTAGGACAACGCAAGTTTAATGAAGTTGCGGACTCAGACCTGGATACCCTCGATTCAAAACTGCAAACAGCTTCTAAAACACTACCGACGACGTGCCCACCAAGCAACGATGCCAAGAAAATGGCTTAACTTGATCAACCGGTCACCTTAGTGATTCATTCAGCTCCGACTCCACTCAACCTGTCCCAAACCGATTGAACCATCTGGTCACACACCGAGCTACTTATTCCAAACTAATTGGTCTAGCGCCGTATCTATCGATCACCCCGGCTCTCAGCAAGTGACGTTGATCGATTATCTCGTCACAATCTGCAACTAAGTGTCGCGTCGACCAGACCGGACGGAGATTTTCAAGCCAAATTTGGCGTTGATTCCGACGACCTGCCCGTAGGGTTCTCGTGGCAGACTGCAATTTTATTGGTCGTTTTTCGCCTGGCCGGAAGGTTAACCAGCACCGCGCGCGACAAGTCTGTCAACGCGGTGTGTAATGGATATTACCTAATTTGAGCTTGTTCGAGCTCGGAAAGTGTCAAGTGTCAGTACTTGAGAAGGTCGTGCACGGTTCGGGTTGTACACAAATTGAAAGAACTGGCGCCCAATTATGATTAAGGCGCGAGGCTCGCGGAAATGACATAAGTCGGATTGGACTCACGCGTCGTTGGAGGCGTTACATGTGCGGATCAATTAATGTGGTCCGTCCAATCGAGCGACTAATGGAGGTGAGGCTCGGGTCTTGTCAGCAGTCGGGTAAGTGGTGGTGCGTACGCACGCACCACGCATGAATCGCCTTTTTAAGTTGTACGGAGCGAGTTCTGTGATTTATGGCGCTTTTTGGATTTCGAGGTGTTACGCGCGTACGAAGAAGACGAACGCGGGTAGATTACGACCCCGGCATTGGTCCGGATTGACCCAGTTTAAAGAGAAATGACACGGCAAACAAATGCGGCTTGCCGGAGGTTACCCAATTATTCATCATTATTGTTTTAGCGTGTGTGGAGTTGGTTTCACCAGCGCAGCTTTTTCGCTTCGCGAGACGGCGATTTTCACGGATTGCAGTCTGGATTTCGTCATGTAATATGATTAAACCCAAGCAGTCTAGGAATTGATAGTTGAGAATAGAACCAATTTTTCCTGAACCAGATTCTATTGCCGCTCCACCTTTTTAAGGGAATAAGGGAAAATCTCCACGCTACCCTCTTTCACTAACAAGCTAAGCTCTTTGTTCAAGCCAACGTAGCACAGTGGTAACGACCAAGATTGGATCAAAGAGCACTGGATTGATTCGGGGAGTTCAAGTTCGAATTTCTATTTGAAATAAGAGCTTACGATAACTGAAATAGGACCCATTGCGAATTAAAGAATACCGTTGATTTGATCAACCATTGTTTCACTTTTCATTGCATGGAATAGCAGTAATCTTCAAGCTTTGCTAATGTCCTAAGAATGTCGAACCTCTTCATCTCATAACCATAACTAATTCATCGCGCGTTCGTCACCCAAAGAACGCTCAATCATCTCGCATCCATCAAGTCCAACCTCAGCCCGCGTAGAACACACACACCAGTAATTTAGACAAATCAATCATCATTCACACTATTCTTGACGAAGCGATCCATAGATAGCGCGCGCCGTTGACTGCCATTAGTGCGGTTCATCAACTCAATCTCCCGCGCGTGAATCGTGACCAACATTGTTAACAAGCTCTGTTCGATCGAGTCTCGTCCATAGCGCGCACTTGATCTTCAGAGCATACCCATATTTGCATAGCAGACTCCCGGTCGGAGACCACATGACCACATACATTATGCATTTCCAGCGTTGAAGCCTGCGCGCAAGATCGTGCCTATATTTGGTCAAATCCCCGCGAGTCCGGGCAGGCTTCCTCAAATTCTTCGCCGTCTGGTCGGTCGTGCGATCGAATCTGTGCCAATATCGGGACGGACCGTTAGACGACTGTCGTTCTACGTTCTGCGCGGATCGGTCGTGAGTAACGGGAGTTTCGAAGCCACACGACCTGAGGTTCCGGACGACCTTTCTTGTTGCGATGATTGGACGGTCGGGCCGGGTCCGGGAGGTCCAATAATTGTCAATCGATTGGATTCGTCGTCGGGTTCTTCATTAGATGGCGCGAAATCGCTAATTGAGGTTTTATTGAGACTCTTTCTCTCTTTTTGTGTGTAAATAAAGCTTTATTGTCAGTGTTTCACGTTTCTGCGCTGGAAATAACAGAGAGAGCAAGGGACGGCCATGAGGTGGAACACCTGGTGAAGTTTGAGGTGAGACACGTTGCCAGATGAATATCTGAGACTTTTCCCCATACCTGTGAACGTTTCCGATTAGCTGTTGTTTCAATTTTAATTATTTGCACTGTTTGCCCTCAAACAACAAATATCGTTGCTAGATTGCTTATGATAATCAGGTGAAACTCACTGATAAGATCAATAAAACTTACAAGAAATGGTCGAAACTTGAAATTAAAGAACTTAATACCCAAATGTAAACTTTCTTGAATTATGTTTCTTCTTCTTGGTACTAGATAAAAGGACAGAATTGTTTTAGAAAATTTAGGAAAAAAAAGTAAAACTGTAAATAAAACAAGTCGTTGTTACAAAAGTTACGAAAACACTATTTTTGAAACGAAAAAACATTTTTTGATTTTTTTTGAGCATTGTTGGCAGTGTTGCCAGTTTTTTCTTTTTCAAAAAGTATGTTTAAAAAATATCGGAAACGGACTTTAATTTTCCAACTGTTGTTTATGAAAAATAAAATCTTTATTCGAAACTATTTCACTTCACGATTAACTGCTTTGAAAATCAATATTTCTAATAGTGATCTATTCCTACAAAAAATCTCAAAATTTTCGACTTGGAAGAGTTTTGTGTCAGAAAAATTAGGTAATTTTAACTCTTTTTCGATATTAAATAATACGTAAAAAAATACGAAATACTTCACTGCGTAAAATATCTGCCTATTACTACCTCAAATTTACGTGAGAAAATTCTTAATTTTACAGACCTTTCAAAATGAAATGATCTCAAATTTTCAACATTTAAGGTACTCATATTTTCATAAAATATCGTATTTTTTAAGTACTGAAATTTTCATAATTTTTGCAATCGATATTGAATAACCAAGATTGTTAATCGATAAAATTATCGTCGAAAATATTATCGTCTGACGATAACGATAATGGTCTATCGTTGTTTCGATAATTCTATCGGCGATAATCTCATTTTTACAATCTTTCTAAAATCGAAATTTTCAATGCTTTCACTAATAATATATTATTAAATGTAGTTAGTTTCAAAGTATAAAATATACTCAAAATTGTTCACAAAATACCGTGTTTTTCAAAAGTACTCCAATTTTCATTGTTTGCAATATGGGTATCAAACGAATTGAAATTTTGTTTGCTTTTTCAATTTATCACATTTTTTTAAATACTAAAATTTTCACAAATTACCGTATTCTTTCGAAAATACTCAAATTTTCAAAATATGCAATATGGGTATCAAACAAAGCGGAATTGTGTACGCTTTTACACTTAAAAGAGTTTTTTTTTCGAAAAAGACTGTAATTTTCACAAAGTATCGTATTTTTTAAAAATACTCAAATTTTTTAAATTTTAAATTGAAATTTTAAATAACACGAATTTAAACAAAAATCACTGCATTACAGTTTCTTAGTGTACAGTACTAAAATTTTAACACAATGCCGTATGATTTTTAAAATACTCAAATTAAGATAAATTGCTGTATGTGTATCAAAGGAAGCGAAGTTTTGGATAAAAAGTATTTGAAAAAAATTGATTGCTTTTTTTTATTTAATTTAAAAAAAATAATGTTGCATATTTTGCTTCGTTCGGGTAAAATAAATGAAAATTCAAGGTTTTTTTAAGTCCAATATTTTATGAAAATTTTATTTTTATTTTTTTTTACAGTAAAAATTTCTACCAAGTATCGCGTCATTTGACAACAAAATCTTAAATGATTGAAATATGAGTATTTCCGAAATTTCAATAAATTGTGAAAATTTTAGTATTTTACACTAATTTCCTGTCGTTGCACACCCATATTGCAAATTATAAAAAAATATGAGTACTTTCAAAGAACAACTTTTTTTCTAATTTTAGTATTTTACACTAAAAACTCTCATGTAGTGAAAATCTATACAACATTTCGCGTCATTTGAAACCCATATTTGCAAATCTAATCTAATCTAATCTAATCGAACACAAGCGCAGCCAGTCCGAAGAAAGCATCCTGGAAGAACTTGTGGTTAGATTACGCCCCAAGTTCTTTCTTGTCAATAGTAATAATTGCAGTACATCCGAGTTACCCCGAAAATGAATTGCAAAAATTAAAGCGGCCAGGCCTACTGCGTTGCATTAACCGCAGAGACAGATTCTGTGAACGGACCACATTTCACAGAATCAACAGGGGAGGAAGGATGCGTGGACATACCGTACCAAACGCTCCGAATAAGTTGGGTGTGGTGTGTTAGTGTAAATTGGCAATTATATTTTTAGGGGGGAAGTGGAAATGGGAAAATTGGGGTCGGGGAAATTGGGATTGGGGAATGGGAAAATGAGAAAGGGGTAGGAGGGTTATTGAATTTATAATATAATATTATAATAAAGGGGAATATAGTCAAATAGCAAATAATGATGGAAAGCTCTCACCAAGGAACAGCAAATCTTCAAAAGACACAGCCAGGTGGGTGGGGTCCCGATCGTCAGATCCCAAATTCTTGATAAAAAAAACAGGCCGATCGGATGAAGTGGAAGTGTTCCTTAGCTCCGAATATCTCCACTCCAACAACGGCTGCAGCTAGGGGGGCCCGGACCGCAGACCTCATCTGGCCAAAACTGCCATTTCATCCGACGACGACACTTGAGGAATTGAAGAGAGCTGGTCCAGATAATCGCGAAAGCTCCGCTTCCAAAACTTCCACTGGTCATCATCAGAAATTTTGCGTTGATCTTCATAATGTTAAAATACTTTTTTTCACAAAAAAAAATGGGTGAAAAAATGACAGCTAAAAATTTTCGCTTCCGACTTCGCGCACGGTTGCTGCGATCCGAAACCCATATTTGCAAATTATTTAAAAAAAAATAATATTTTACTAATTTAAAAAATACCCAAATTTAAAAAAAAAGATCAATATGAGTATCAAATGACGCGAAAAGATGAACAGATATTTTCTACCTGAAGGTTGAAAGGTTTTTTACCTAAAGGTGAAAATACTAAAATTTTCAGAAAAAAAACCTTCTTTGAAAATACAATTTGCAACATGGGTATCAAACGATAGAAAATTTGTTGTTGTTGTTGTTAATTCATTTATTTCTGTCAGTTTTAACCTTTTTGGTCATTCGCTGCTCTGAAAATTAGTGTTTAAAGTGTGAAATACTAATTTTTTCACAAATTTCCGTATTTTTGGAAATACTAAAATTTCCATAATTTACGATATTGGTATCAAGTGATGCGATATTTGGTAGAAATTTTCACTTTCATTTTTAAGTGTTTAAAAAAATAAATTTTCATAAAATCTCGCATTTAAAAAAACTTATTTTTTTATTTATTTTAGATTTTTTTACAGTTGCAATATGATTAACAAACGAAGCTTAAGTATGTCAAAAATATTATCCCAAAAAAGCAAAAACATTTGACACTAATTTTGCACATTGTCTTAATTTGGGTTTTTTTATATATAAAATCATACAGTATTGAGTTAAATTTTTTGACTTAACTAAATTATCAAAAAATCAGCTTAGAGAATTTAGCTCGAATGAGTTCGTTTTAGTAAATAAATTTAAATGAGTTATCGACGATTATCACCGATATAACGATAACAATAGAAGTATTGTTATTGAACCACGATAGTCTTGATCAAAAGACATTCACTGAGCACTTGCTGAGAGTAAAAAAAAAAATCAAAAAAGATCGAGCCGCTCTTCTCTATTTGATCGAAAGAGTATTGAGATTTTCAGGAGAGTTTTCAATCTCAGTACTGCTATCATATCTTGCTGTCTTCTTTTTGTAGAAGATCAGGTTAAATAAGGTGATGAAAACGAAACTTGCAATGAATTTCATGAAATTTTATAGGCCGATATGCAAAGAACTAATTAAAATTTATTTTCACCCCAAAACAATCCCTTTCGAGTTTATGTTTTCAGTTTATTTTTATTAATTTTTTGTATTTATTATAATAGAGACTTTACACTTTCGTGCATTCGTTCTCTGTCGAGTTTACAAATAGTAAACATAAACACGTCAAGCTAATGTGTGTGTGTGTGTGTTGGTGAAATCTCCTCCGCCGATCTAAACATAAATATTGCTCGGTTTGTGTTGCACCAGCAGACAATTTCGCTTAATTGACTTTTTCCCATCCCCCAATCGTGCATAGAATCGTTTGAGAAAGTAAGCTTCTACCGTCACATGTGACAGACACACACACTCATGAAGAAGAGCGAAAGAGAAAGGGGAAAAAACGTGTGCGTGCGTGTCGTGAATGTGTGTGCACCCGACAACGCGACGGTTGAAGGTCACGAGGAAGTGCCTTGGGTTTGTAGTGTCAAGGTTTCACCACAGGCATTTTGTTCGAGAAAAACGACTCATTAATTCCAATTACGGATGATCTGCTTTCTTTGAACTTGATGGGGATGATTTGCAAATTGTTTGGTAGCGATTACTTCAAGAAGACGCGCAAAGATAAGCTGTGCGGCAAGCATAGCAATTTGCGCACTTGTCGCGCGGTATGCGCGACTCTTGGCCTGCAATATTTGCATCTTTTCATAAATTTCCATCGACTTTACACCAGACAGAACACATTAAATGAAACTATCACTCCAGGCACAGTCGCGGCGGACTCAACCTACGAAATCACTTTCATTATAATAAAAAGAAACGCGATTCTCGCGCGCGTTACGCCCACACCTAGCAAACCGGTCGAAAGCTGCGCCGCCCTCATTCTAATCAAATCATCGGAACGCGCGAGCGCGTTCGCACAGAACTAATCGAATTTGAACAACCCGATCCAAAGCTTTTCGCTAATAACGATTGATTGATTTGTGCTGAAATTGCACACGACCTGAAAGGTGCGTCACTAAACGTCGCAGAACTATGACAGCCGCCACCTCCAACCTGTCAGAATCCAGAACATCGTCGTCCAAAGAGAAAAAGCTGTCCTCACCTTAATTGGGATCACCCGCTCACGCGGCTTGCATGCTTTTTAATTAGTCATAAAAATCCCTAATCCAAAGCTGGACGGCGGCGGTGCTCTCATTAGATCAGAAGTCGTTCGCGAGTTGCTGACGTAAGTGTTCCGTAGACGGTCACGTCGGATTCTCGGCCCGGTCTGGAGTGAGGTGTCCCACTTGGATTATTAGGGACAGCCGGTATTGATTTGCGACGGTTGTGGACGCGCAGGTTGACGGATTTTTACGGACGTTTCTTTTTTACATGTTGAAGTCCAGGCCTCGACTCCAGGAAGTCATTGTATGATCCAGGTCATTGGAATCACAGGTCACTGAGGTTACCTGAAGGTGCCCCCATCGCGAATCCTATGAATAAGGCTTCCATTGACGTAGTTCAAAATCTCTGGTTGAGCTTCAGAACCCCAAACCAATCAGTCCAACCTGATGTTCGCTACCATTTTTTTCTGCCAACAATGATTATACGCCACATTGAATAAACAGTCAGCGCTGAAGAGGATCTTCATTCGTCATGCCCGAGGGGAAGAACTTCCCAGCACAATGTTGCGGCTATAGCCCATAAAAAGAAGCAATTTGGCAAAGTAAACATCGTATTCGTCGTCCCGAGTGCCCAAATCCGTCCGTTTCTCACCTCGTTAACTCAACGTGATTGAAGCGGAAAGGTGCCATATCATTCCACCGCTCGGAGGTTGCTTCTGCTCTTCGGGCAGAACTCTCCCATATTGGGCGGGACAGAACTTGACTTTTTCGGAATCCAGCGAGCTAATCACATACGGCAGCCAAACTCAAAATTGCGTTATAATCGGATTGCCATACCGTAAGCTGACGTCGTCGGATTTGCGCTGAGTCAGCTCGCTCGGTCAGGTGTCAAGTTTCGTTCCCCACGAACCTTTTTTGGGGAGTTGCGGTGGTGCCAAAACTGCACCACCAAGTTCACGGTCGCGCGCGTCAACTTTCATTGAACTGTCAGTGCGCCCAAGTCACTCAACTGTCTGTACCGCACAAACTTCCGATTTCGCACAACCGCCCACGTCCAGTGCGACCAGTCAATCATAAACCGTTCAAACGAAACCGAAAACCTCTCGCGGCGGAGTCAATAAACGACAATTACAAACAATTCGCGCGGTGGTCTTCACGGTGGATCACCGGCCCACGCCGCAGCGGCCGAGGAAGGTTCCCAGAAGTTCCAACTGACGCGTGCGATGACCTGCCCGACGTACTGTCTGCGCGGAAGAACTCCAAACGGAGGTTCAAGGTTGCGCGGGACAAGTGCGTGGGATAGCGGAGCGCGTGAGTACACACTTTCGCTTTCGCGCGTTGCAGTTGAAGAGCAAGTGTGAAGTTGGGAGCTACTTGAGAGTTCGTGGTGCGGTTCTGGGATGATCTCATTCTGTTGGTGGAGAGAGAGTGTGTCCAGGAACCGATGGGTCTCATAGTCGTACTGTGGGTAATCGTAACTATCTGGAACTTACAGAACATTGACCTCCTGATCTGGAGTTTTATGAAAAACTTGAACGACCTGTTTTTCTCTGAGAAAAGGTTTACAACGCAATTTTACCAATTTTTGGTCATGGTTCAGTACACTTTGGAGGACCCAGTACCTCCCAAAAGTGGTCCACATCAATCATGGTGATGCCAAAGGGTCTCAGGGACATCACTAATTATGAACCCTAATCGTAAACACGGTAGAGTTATGTAGTTATGGCGGTAGACTCCAAGAACTGTATTTCAGGACACTTTGGGGGTCCCAGAACATCCCAAAAGTGCTCCACGAAGATCATAGTGATGCCAAATGGTCTTAGGGACATCACTGAATATGCTTCATGATCAAAATCTAGGTAGAATTGTGTGGTTACGACGGTAGACTCCAAGATCTACATTTCAGGACACTTTGGAGGTCTCAGAACATCGCAAAAAAGCTTCACAAAGTTCATAGTGACGCCAAAAGGTCTATGGAACAACACTGAATATGACCAAAATCGTAAACATGATAGAATTGTGTAATTACGGCGGTAGACTCCAAGATCTGTATTTTAGGACACTTTGAAGGTCCCAGAGCATCTCAAAAGTGCTCCACGAAGATCATAGTGATGCCAATGGGTCCAAGGGACATCACTGAACATGACCCATAATCGTAAACATGGTAGAATAGTGTGGTTACGGCGGTAGACTCCAAGATCTGTATTTCAGGATACTTTGGAGGTAACATAACATCCAAAAAAGTGCTTCACAAAGTTCATAGTGACGCCAAAGGGTCTATGGAACAACACTAAATATGAACCATAATCGTAAACATGGTAGAATTTTGTGGTTACGGCGGTAGACTCCAAGATCTGAATTTCAGGTCACTTTGGAGGACCCTGAACATCCCAAAAGTGCTCCACACAGTTCATAGTGATGCCGAAGGGTCCCAGGGGCATCGCTGAACATGACCCATAATCGTAAACATGGTAGAATTGTGTGGTTACGACGGTAGACTCCAAGATCTGAATGTGAGGACACTTTGAAGGTCCCAGATATCCAAAAAATACTCCACGAAGATCATAGTGATGCCAATGGGTCCCAGGGACATCACTGAACATGAACCATAATCGTAAACATGGTAGAATTGTGTGGTTACGGCGGTAGACTCCAAGATCTGAATTTGAGGACACTTTGAAGGACCCAGAACATCCCAAAAGTGGTCCACACAGTTCATAGTGATGCCAAAGGGTCTCAGGGACATCACTGATTATGATCCATGATCAAAATCGTGGTAGAATCGTGTTGTTATGGCGGTAGACTCCAAGATCTGCATTTTAGGACACTTTTGAGGACCCAGAACACACCCAAATTTCTCCACAGAGTTCATAGTAATGCCAAAGGGCCATCACTGAATATGCACCATAATCGTAAACATGGTAGAATTGTGTGGTTACGGCGGTAGATTCGAAGATCTGTAATTCAGGACACTTTAGAGGACTAATAACATCCCAAAAATGGTCCACACAGTTCATAGTGATGCCAAAGGGTTCCAGGGACATCACTGAACATGACCCATAATCGTAAACGTGGTAGAATTGTGTGGTTACGGCGGTAGACTCCAAGATCTGTATTTCAGGACACTTTGAAGGTCTAAGAACATCAAAAAAAGTGATCCAAAAAATTCATAATAACGTAAAAGGGTCCCAGGGCCATCACTGAATATGAACCATTATCGTAAACATGGTAGAATTGAGCTAAGAAAAATTCAGTCCTGAAAGGGTTATTGTACTTTTTTTGAACTTAATGTACCGAGGATGACTCCCATCTTCAGGATAGAGATTTGCCCATGACCCTTTGGACCCACTGTATACTCTAAGACCTTTTTTCTAGAGCAATTTGGATGACCCAACAATTCAAAAGTGGGTCGTAACCTTCATAGATTTACTCTAAACAACAATAAGTTGGATGACCCAGAGTCTCCAAAAAGTAGGTCATACAGGTCATAGTGCTATCAAAAGGTCGCGGAAACATTTCAGAAAGCGAACTTATGTTGTAAATATGATAGTGTTGAATTGCAACGTTAGAAGATTGTATGATCTTGACTCGAAGTTCTAGTTTAAAAATAGCGATGACCCAAAATCTCCATAAGGTAGGTCATACAGGTAAGCTGTCAAAAGGTCGCGGTAACATTCTAGAAAACGCACTTCTATCGTAAACATGGAAGAATTGAATTGCAACGACGGAAAATTTCAAAAAATAGAGTCTAGTTTAAAAATAAATTGAATGACCTAGAGTCTCCAAAAAGTAGGTCATACAGGTTATATTGTTTCAAGAGGTCTCGAAACATTTCAGAAATCGTTTTTTACCGTAAACATGGGAATTGAATCGCAGGGAAAGAAGATTTCAATAACTGACTGGAAGTTCTAGTTTCAAAAATATATTAAATGACCCAAAGTCTCCAAAAAGTAGGTCACCCAAGTAACATTTTTTCCAGGAGTTCTACAAGAGCTCTTCAAGATAGCTACAGCATAGCAGTTTGGACCGCAGTAGGATAAAATTTTCTTCAAAACTTCTTCAGGAGTTTGGAAGAGTACTTGAAGATAATTTTATCCTACCGCGGTCCAAACTGCTATGCTGTAGCTATCTTGAAGAGCTCTTGTAGAACTCCTGGGAAAAAATGTTACTTGGGCATTCAGGTCATAGGGTTATTATCAGATCGTGGAAACATTCCAAAACACGTTGGGCAGGTAACTCCAAGCCTGACCCAGTGGTAGTTGGAATCCCTTCAAAATCGCATCTTTCAGAGAACCACGAATAACGATACCAAATTTACGACCGTTACGAATCAATCATTTAGCTGACCTTAACCGCTTGGTCGTCGTCTGTCGTCAGATCTTACGACTTCCCAGCGAACGCGTGTGTGCGTCCTTCAGCATAACCGATACCGCGCTTATTATCGCAACCTTGTGGGGGTCTGAACATCCGCCCATACATTGGCTAGTTCAGTGTTTTTTTGCTGTGGACAACTCCAGACTCCCATGAGGGTAGAGGGCCAAAACCTGCGCGCTGAAGTTGCGCGCGCAGAAATGCTGATTCTGGCCATTGACGACACGACCGAACTGGCTTTCCATTTCGTACAGCGGGTTGAGGGTTGTGATTTTGGGCTCGAAAACTTGGTTGGTGATACCGTGGAGAATTTCCCTTACCCTCTTAAAAAAGGTGCGTTTTCAACCAAAGTTACCCTCGGCAACCCTTCGCCACGTTCAGTGATCCGCAATACCGGTTTCGCCCGAAGAGCCTGCTCTGCGTCTAGCAGCACCACGAACTAATGGTTAAGCGCGGCGATTACCTGAACGACGACGTCGACTGTTTCAACTTCCATAACTGTCAGCCAGCGACCACAAGGAAAAAAGTCCAAGAAGAAGCGACGACGACCGGCTGCGCTCGCTCGCAAGAGGATGTAAAATTACCTTTTACGGAACGACTTATGATTTAATTTTTTCGAGCTGATTTATTCGCGTCTCGTTGGCTGCGTGTTTTAAGGAAACGTGATCTGGATTTTCTTTTTTCTGTGGTTGTTTTGCGCTCGAATTGGGAGAGAGTTCATCCAACTCAGTGAATCGCTCAATTGTCGCCGGGTATTGAAGCTAGCGATCTTTGTATTAGGTCATTTGTCCGCTTGAGTGGACCATCTGACCAGCATCAGCTTCGGAGGACTCCGCATGTGCTTTTTATTACCTCGTTGAACTTTTGCTGAAGCAACAACCTTCGCGAAGCCAAAGTTGCGTTGTCAGCAAAAAAGAAACAGAACGCCTTCCAGGCTTCTCCCTCTCTCTCCATATTGTTTTTAACTTTTTGATTTATTGCAGCAAATGCAAAGTACCCACAGCTTCAACACCTCGCGTGGTCCACCTGGACAGAACAATCCACACAGCTTATGTAACTGTTCTTTGCCACTCCACGAAACGCCCACCTTAGTAGCGCACGTCAAACTAAGTCACTTTTTTTCGTCATTCTCGCGCAAGTTTCATTCACCTTCTTGCGATCCAGAAGCAAAAAAGTGGTACACACAACAACGTTTGACAAACACAACACGAAAAACTTTAAACCGGAATAATCCACTCAATTACAGTTCGCGCACAGCTTAATTTGGCGATCGAGGAAGTAAAGTTGGACGTTGTGTACAGAGCTTAAGCCAGAACTTCCCAAATCGTTGGGGTGAAGAATGAAGTCGTCGACATGCAGTGCACTCGAAACTGGGCGGAATTACACAAATCCTAGACTCTTGAATCGTTCGAATCCAAGCGAAACTTAGATTGAGCTACCGTGGAGAATTTCCCCTATCCCCTTAAAGTGTGGAGAATTTCCCTTACCCTCTTAAAAAAAGGTGCGTTCCTTCATGGAGAGTCGTCAACACGCAGTGCCCTCAAAACTGAGCAGAATCTCACGAATCTTAACCTTTGAATCATCCAAATCAAAGCGAAACATAAGTTATAGCTACCGTGGAGAATTTCCCCTATCCCCTTAAAAAGAGTGCAATTCTTGACGGATCACTCACTTTTGGGTGCATCCAGCCTGTCTGCTGCCAGATGTACGTTTTTTCATCTGTTTGCCAGTCAACAAAATCGAAGAACACGCGCGCTCGCGCAGCAGAGATTAAATCTCCCGCAAGTACTCTTGTTACGCCATCTAGCGCACACAAGATTACAGCCAAGTTCGTGGACACTTGGAGATATCCAAGCACTGAAAAGAGTGCTAAATCAACATTTAGCTTGATCTCGCTGAAGAGTGTTGGACCTCGGAAGCCTTCGCGCACACACACACAGACTTCAACGGAACAACGCCCATTTCTAGGTGCGGACTTCGCGAGACTTGTTAGTGGCTTGTCTGAGCCAGATTGATGGGTTTATTAATGGCGCGTTCTTGGAAGGCGGGCGGATTTTGGGGGGTTAGGATTTTGGCCAGCGGGTTAAACGAAAAAGATTAAGCTGATGATTGGGGACTTCTGGTGAGTACTGGGTTGAGAGAACAATGAGGAATAGTTTTTACCCCTGGAGAAGGTGCTTATTTGGATCAAATCTCTTCTCGTCTTACTAATCACTTTCGTGTTGGGAGTTCCGTGGAGAATTTCCCTTGTCCCCTTAAAAAAAAAGGAACATTAACTTCTCCCGTCTTACTAATCGATTTCATGTTTTTTTTTTTCAGATTTTTGAAGTCTTTCAAGCTTTTTAAATTTGGAGTTTTTTGAATTTTTGAGTTTTCGAACTTTTAAATTTTCAAATTTTTAAATTTTTAAATTTTCAAATTTTCGAATTTTCGAATCATTCAATTTTTGATTTTTTTAGTTTGGGAATTTTATACTTTTTTAATTTTTATATTTTAAAATTTTTGAATTTTTAATTACTTGAAATTTTGAATCTCTGAAGTTTTTTTTTGTGATATTGAATTTTAGAATTTTATTTTACAATTTTAGAATTTCAAAAAGAATTATGTTTTGATGTTTCGAAGTGTTAAAGTTTTGAAGTTTTGAAAATTTGAAGCTTTGAAGTTTTAAAGTTTTGAAGTTTTGAAGTTTTGAAGTTTTGAAGTTTTGAAGTTTTGAAGTTTTGAAGTTTTGAAGTTTTGAAGTTTTGAAGTTTTGAAATTTTGAAATTTTGAAGTTTTGAAGTTTTGAAGTTTTGAAGTTTTGAAGTTTTGAAGTTTTGAAGTTTTGAAGTTTTGAAGTTTTGAAGTTTTGAAGTTTTGAAGTTTTGAAGTTTTGAAGTTTTGAAGTTTTGAAGTTTTGAAGTTTTGAAGTTTTGAAGTTTTGAAGTTTTGAAATTTTGAAATTTTGAAGTTTTGAAGTTTTGAAGTTTTGAAGTTTTGAAGTTTTGAAGTTTTGAAGTTTTGAAGTTTTGAAGTTTTGAAGTTATGAAGTTTTCAAGTTTTGAAGTTTTGAAGTTTTAAAGTTTTGAAGTTTTGAAGTTTTGATGTTTTGAAGTTTTGAAGTTTTGAAGTTTTGAAGTTTTGAAGTTTTCAAGTTTTGAAGTTTTGAAGTTTTTAAGTTTTTAAGTTTTTAAGTTTTGAAGTTTTCAAGTTTTCAAGTTTTGAAGTTTTGAAGTTTTGATGTTTTGAAGTTTTGAAGTTTTCAAGTTTTGAAGTTTTGAAGTTTTGAAGTTTTCAAGTTTTGAAGTTTTGAAGTTTTGAAGTTTAGAAAGTTTTGTATTTTTGTATTCTTGTATTTTTGAATTTCTGTATTTTTGAATTTTTGTATTTTTGTATTTTTGTATTTTTGTATTTTTGTATTTTTGTATTTTTGTATTTTTGTATTTTTGTATTTTTGTATTTTTGTATTTTCCGTCAATTTTATATTTTTTAGAAATTTCCTTTCCGTCAATTTTATATGTTTCAGAAATTTTCTTTCCGTCAATTTTATTTTTTTCAGAAAATTCCCTTCCGACAATTTTGTATTGTTTAGAAATTTCCGTTCCATCAATTTTGTATTTTTTAGGAATTTCCTTTTCCGTCAATTTTGTACTTTTTTTTAATCTCCTTTCCGTCAATTTTATTTTTTGTATTGTATGTATTTTGTGTTTTTTAGAAATTTCGTTTCCGTCAATTTTGTATTTTTTTATATCCTTTCCGTTAATTGTTTTTTTTTTTTAATTTTCTTTCCGTCAATTTTGTATTTTTTTTAGAAATTTCCTTTTCGTCAATGTTATACTTTTTAGAAATTTTGTATTTTTTAGAAATTTCCTTTCCGTCAATTTTGTATTTTTTTTTAATTTCCTTTCCGTCAATTGTATTTTTTGTATTGTATTTTGTGTGTGTTTTTTTTTTAATTTCCTTTCCGTCAATTTTGTATTTTTTTTAATCTCCTTTCCGTTAATTGTATTTTTTTTTCTTTCCGTCAATTTTGTAATTTTTAGAAATTTCCTTTCCGTAATTTTTTTATTTTTTAGAAATTTTATTTCCGTCAATTTCATATTTTTTAGAAATTTCCTTTCCGTCAATTATGTTTTTTTTTTTAATTTCCTTTTCGTCAATTTTGTAGTTTTTAGAAAATTTCTTTTCGTCAATTTTATATTTTAAGAATTTTTTTTCCGTCCCTTTTGTATTTTTTAGAAATTTCCTTTCCTAAATTTTGTATTTTTTAAGAAATTTCCTTTCCGTCAATTTTTTATATTTTTAGAAAATTTCCTTACCGCCAATTTTGTATTTTTTTGAAATTTTCTTTCCGTCATTTTTACATTTTTAGACATCTCCTTTCCGTTTATTTTATATCTTTTAGATATTTCCTTTCCTAAATTTTATATTGTTCAGAAACTTCCTTTCCGTCATTTTGTATTTGTTGAAAATTTCCTTTCCTAAATTTTGTATCTTTTAGAAATTTCCTTTCCGTCAATTTTGTATTGTTTAGAAATTTTCTTTCCGTCAATTTTATATTTTTTCGAAATTTCCTTTCCTAAATTTTATATTTTTTAACCCACCGGAGGTCGCGTACGTGTACTTTGTACACAGTTTGTAAGGGCACTTGTAAGGAAGGCGAAAACACGCGACTTCCCGAAGGTTAAGTAATTTCCTTTCCTAAATTTTGTAATTTTTTAGAAATTTCCTTTCCGTCAATTTTGTATTTTTTTTTTTTAGAAATTTCCTTTCCGTCAATTTTGTATTTTTTTGAAATTTCCTTTCCGTCAATTTAAATTAATTGAGACATTTAAACTCTTATCAATTCGGTCGAACGACCATGTCCCAGTCAGCTTACCCGAAAAGACCAGCAGTGCCCTTCCATAACTCGAGATAATTTCGAAATATCCAACAACCCTCCAACCAAGCCGGTTCGCCCATTCAAAATCACAAAAACCCGACTCAACTCTGCTGCTGTCCCATTCGCAATAAATTGAACTTAATTTAAAACATTGTGTGTCCCGCGCTCACATTTAAATGCATAAATAAGGCCCCTCTGTAATAATACTCACTCTGCCTGGTCCGACGTGGGCCCCAGAACGCCGATTGCCTCGTCTTGCTGCTGGTAGGGCAACCTGTTGCATTTGGGAACCCACGTGGCGACGGCGACGTACACGGTGGACTTTTCACCCTCGCACTCTTCACCGGCGTCCTCGTTGGCATTGTCGTAGTCCGGCGCACCACCGCCGTTGTTGTTCCGAGAGTCATCCCGCGGACTTGGGCGGCGCTGGCGCCGCAAATGGCGACCTCCCGGATCCGCCGCACAGCTGATGCTCTCAAACTTGTAAAAGTAATTGCTATGGTTAATGTTTCGATACTCAACTATCGACGAGGTCGTCGTCGTTGTCGACGTTCCGTTGACTGAGTTGGACTGGGCTGACTTAGGCGTTGCTGGCAGGCTTTTGGTGAAATCCACGAAGAGGTCTTCGTTCGATGGCTTGCGCGAGAACTCGTCCCCGTAGGCGGACAGGCTGACCGTGTCGGAGGAGTTGCTGCGCCGTTGGGACTGGGAGAGACGGGCGGCGGCGTCGGGATGTTCCGAGGGTCGGCGGCCCTCGGACAGGGAACGCCGCGGTCGCCGGTAGAACTCGTTCTCGAATGGCAGCCCGTTGGGGAATTTACTCGAATAGGAACTACTACTGCTGGAGCTGGTGCTGGAGGTCGTCTTCGTCGAGGTCAACCCGTTGCTCAGGGCCGATGCCATCTGGGCGACGTACCCGGCCGGGGCGTTGCTCTCCTTGTACAGCTTCTTGCTAACAATCTTGTGGGTGACACAGCCATTGGTTACTCGATTGCTACCGCTACTACTACCGCTATTACTAACGCTAACGTTGACGCACTTGGCCGCCGTACCCTTAGCTATTGGTTTGTTGACGTTGTATGCACGCTTCTGAGATCCGTTTGAGGTTAGGCCCGACTCGCCACCCTGGACGCCACTCCGCGGGTTAAATGTCGAAAAGGAAGCTTTTAAGGCACCACCGTTGTTGCTGCTAACGCTCGCGCTAGCGTTAGCGTATTTTGGCACAATGGACTCCACCGAGGTGCCGGAACTGCCCGGCGACTTGGAGTGTAGAGAGCAAAAGTTCGACGTCGTCAGCTTCTTGTTCCAGTTGTTCTGCTCGATGCGCGTCGACCGGATGATCTGCGGCGACTGCAGCGGCGAGTTCAGCCCGATCTTCTTCGTCGTCGTCCCGCCGCCGCTAACGCTTCCCGCGTTCGACGTCAACGCCTTGCGGCAACTCCGCGGCGTCACCGCCAGCACCCGGCTCCCGGCCGGTTGATTCTCCTGGTTCTTCACCGACGCGGCGGTCTGGCCAACCGCCGCCGACCTCGTGCCCACCCGGCTCGGCTGCGCCGTCGTACTGATCGTCGCGATCAACCCCCGGTTGAGCCCGCCAATCACCGGACTCTTTGGTATCCCGGCGTTCGTCGTACGGAACGAGCCGTACTGCCGGTTGAACGAAACCGCGTGCACGCTGGACATCTTGAAAATTGTATCACTCTCTCGAACCCCCGGTACAACTTGTCACATTCTCCTCTTCCTGATAAGAGCGTTTCACTTGTCACTATCTCAGTGATGCAACACTGCCATTTCAAACCATCACCGGGACCACTTCTTCATGCTCATGCTTCGTTTTCTTAGCTAGATAGAAGAAGAAATTAGCTCAACCCCGCGCACACTTCACACAAACTCAAGAAATTGATAACAATTGCGGCGATTGTTGCGATTCTCCGTATGGTGATGGTCACGCCCGGCCTAGAAATGCAACGTTGATGGGCGATTGCGGGAGGGAGAATTTCACACTACATTGACCACAGTGGACCACAGCACGCCACAGCTGTTGTTGTTTTTGTTGTTGTTGCACAGAACGTTCCGAGCGAGATAGAGAGATAAAGTCGAACGAGTTGACGCGCCGGGGCAAAGGCGATGGCGGTGACGATCTAGGACACACTACTAGAACTACTGCGTCTTTGGAAAAAAAAAAGGTTTGATTTCTTGAAGGGCAAAACGAGTCGCAGTTCAAAGTTCAAACTAGTTTTTTTTAAACCTCAGAGGGGAAATGCTAAAAATTATCCTCTCTAAAATATAACGGTATGTCCACGTCTCCTTCCTCCTTTGTTGATTCTATGAAATGAGGGTTCCGTTCAAAAAATCTGGCTCATGCAATAAATGCAAATCTATGAAATCCAAAATGTTCATAAATATTAACCCTCTAATGCCCAAATTTTTTTTTCTGAATTTTTTATTTTTCCCTTGTTCAGGAGGTTATTTTGAGCAACTTTTGTTCTACGAAAAACTTTACTTCTCTTGTTTTCTTGTTTTTCTTGTATCATTTTTAGTATTTTAATCTGCATTCATCTTGCTTAGTTTATGTTTGTTTTTGATAGTATTTGGCCTACTCTACCACCTCCAATCATTACATTTTACCTATCTATTTTTTTTCATGTTTTTAACAGTAACTTTTTAAATTTTTTGCATTTTTATCACATTTTCTGCTATAAAATGGCACCATTATCATTTAAATTGTAAATAAATGCGTAGAGGCATAGTCAGGAGCACTAGAAAAATTACTGCATAATTCTTTTTACTTAAAATATAAGAAATGTTAGTAAAAAACACTACTAAAGTTGACCTCTAAAAAAATTACATTTTTTTTAAACATTGGCAAAGTCACATATAAAACAAGTAAAAAATTCAAACCCATAAATTTCCGAATATTTTAAGAGTTCTTCTTTCCAATGTTTTTTAAAGATCAAAAATTGGTTGAAAATTTGATTTTTGGATTTTGAACATTTTGTTAACGAGTTAGTTTATATGAAAATTTAAATTTATTTATTTTTTAATGTTAATGTAAAACATGTTAAAAAAACGAGAAAAGAAACTACAGATCCAAATTTTGTCATTGCTTTTTTATTCTTGTACAATTTTTTTATGCATTGAAAAATACAATACATTTTTAAATAATTACGTTCTTTTTATTAACTTTATTGACAGAATTTTTAAATCTTTTTCTTCGCTTACAAAAAATCAATAATATATTTTTTTTAAAAGCGAATCAAGACATAAAAAAGTAATAAAAAAACATCAGAATTTTACAGCGAAAAAAAGGCACAAAGAAAACGGATTTTTTATTTCACTTTTTTTTAAATTTCTTAAGAAAGTATTTATTAATTTTTGTTATTGTTTATTTTCAAGGGGTAAAACGACATCTTTTGCATTAAAGTTAAGGGTGGTGCCAAAATCTGGTACCAAAGTTATGAATTTTGGAACATGATAATTGTATTGTTTATATCAAGCACAATAGTTCAAAAGGGCTTCAACACATATTTTGGACACTTTGAAATGTTAGGGTTGATTTAGCATAGAAAAAATATAGCAAAGAGCAGAAATTTTAAATAATTGACGAAAACAATTATGTTTATTTGCGTCTCATGACAATTTTTTTATTGTTTCTTATTTGTGTAAACTTCTTGTTTTTTTTGAAGATATTTTAAAAAATATTTTTACAAAGAAAAAGTTAACTTATCAAGCTCATATTATTAAAAAAAAAAACAAAAAACACAAAGAACAAAAAAAAATTGTTGCAACAAAAAAACGATAAAAAGGAAAAAAATATTAAATTTCTAAATGAATTTCCAAATTTCATTTTTTATGAAAAAAAAAAAAACGAGTTGAAGGATCCATGAAAAAAATAAAACTTGGAATGACTCTAAACTAAAAAAAAAACATTGTTATAATCAAAACATGAAGGAAACTCTACAAAAACATATTAAAATCTCAAATTTATCAATTTTGAATGAAGGTTTCTTCAAAAATATAACAAATAATGGTTATTCAATACCATAAAAAAACTAAAAGAGTTCCTAGAATGCTAAAATAACTTAAAATTTAGACAAATCATTACATGTTATGTTATCAAAACTAAAGATTGCAAAGACAAACAATCAAAATAATACATAGAAAGTTTAGAGGAGAGCAACTCTCTACGAAATCGGCCGATTTCGACCATTTTTATTTTTTGTATTTTTTGATTTGACTCAAACTTTGTGGGGGCCTTCCCTATGACCAAATAAGCTATTTTGCGTCATTGGTTCACCCATACAAGTCTCCATACAATTTTGGCTGCTGTCCATACAAAAATGGTATGTAAATATTCAAACAGCTGTAACTTTTGAGTGAATTTTCTGATCAATTTGGTGTCTTCGGCAAAGTTGTAGGTATTGTTGAGGACTTTTGAGAAAAAAATAGGTACACGGAAAAAAAATTTGCAGATTTTTTAATCAACTTTTTTTTCACTAAAACTTAATTTCCCAAAATACGTATTTTTTTGATTTTCGAGATTTTTTGATATGTTTTAGGGGACAAAACCCGGAACTTTTGAGCCATAGAGAAACATGGTCAAAAAATCTGCCGCCGAGTTATGATTTTTTGAAAAAATAGTGATTTTTGGAAAAAATAGTGATTTTTGGAAAAAATCGAAGTTTCATGCAAAAACAAGTTTGACATTATTTTTTAATGCAAAATTGAATTTGCAATCGAAAAGTACTTTACAGATTTTTTGATAAAAAGCTCCGTTTTCATGATATAGCCACCGAAAGTTTGATTTTAGCGAAATATTTGCAGTTTTTCGATTTTTAAAAATAGTGACCATGAGTGACCATTTCTAAAAATATTTTTTTTGAAAAGTTCAGAAAATTTGCTATAAAATTGTCTAAGAGACATTGAAGATTGGACCTCGGGTTGCTGAGATAGAGCCGCTTTAAGAAAAAGAAACACGAAAATTGAGGTTTTCTAAATCTCACCAAAACAACCCACCAATTTCTAATGACGATATCTCAGCAACTAATGGTCCGATTTTCAATGTTAAAATATGAAACATTCGTAAAATTTTCCGATCTTTTCGAAAAAAATATTTTGAAAATTTTTAAATCAAGACTAACATTTTAAAAGGGCCAAACATTGAATATTACGCCCTTTTGAAATGTTAGTCTTGATCTAAAAATTTTCAAAATATTTTTTTCAAAAAGATCGGAAAATTTCACGAATGTTTCATATTTTAACATTGAAAATCGGACCATTAGTTGCTGAGATATTGTCATTAGAAAATGGTGGGTTGTTTTGGTGAGATTTAGAAAACTTCAATTTTCGTGTTTCTTTTTCTTAAAGCGGCTCTATCTCAGCAACCCGATGTCCAATCTTCCATGTCTCTTAGACAATTGTATAGCAAATTTTCTGAACTTTTCAAAAGAAATATTTTTAGAAATGGTCACTCATGGTCACTATTTTTAAAAATCGAAAAATTGCAAATATTTCGCTAAAATCAAACTTTCGGTGGCTATATCATGAAAACGGAGCTTTTTATCAAAAAATCTGTACAGTACTTTTCGATTGCAAATTTAATTTTTCATTAAAAAATAATGTCAAACTTGTTTTTGCATGAAACTTCGATTTTTCCAAGACACTATTTTTTCAAAAAATCATAACTCGGCGTCAGATTTTTTGACCATGTTTCTCTATAGCTCAAAAGTTGCGGATTTTTGTCCCCTAAAACATATCAAAAAATCTCGAAAATCAAAAAATACGTATTTTGGGAAATTGAGTTTTAGTGAAAAAAAAAGTTGATTAAAAAATGTGCAAATTTTTTTTTCCGTGTACCTATTTTTTTCTCAAAAGTCCTCAAAAATACCTACAACTTTGCCGAAGACACCAAATTGATCAGAAAATTCACTCAAAAGTTACAGCTGTTTGAAAATTTACATACCTTTTTTGTATGGACAGCAGCCAAAATTGTATGGAGACTTGTATGGGTGAACCAATGACGCAAAATAGCTTATTTGGTCATAGGGAAGGCCCCCACAAAGTTTGAGCCAAATCAAAAAATACAAATAAAATCCATTTCCAGTTTTGGTAGACAATTGCTCAGGAATTGAATTATTTAAGACAGATTAAAATAAGCTATAGAAACAGAAACAACTAAATTGCTCTCAACTTTGATAAATAAAAAAATATATCAAAAATTAAATGCTATCAAAAACTAGCAAAACGTCAAAAAAAATTTAAACGAAATGGAACTCAAGTAGAGGATATCAAAAATATTTTCAAAGATTAAAAACCAAAATTATGTCTGCATACAACAACAACAAACTTTTGTCGTCAAAACTTGATTTGGCTTTGAATAGAATTGATGTCCCTAATTTGGACCTATAAGGTCATAAAACACCTCGCGCCCTTATTTCGAGTCAATTGCTTCTGAAATCCGAAAATCGTTGTACCTATTTTCGACCCACCTGTTAACTGGTTAAACAAATCGACCTTTTGTGCGTTTTTTGAGTTGGCCACGAAAAAAGTGAAGATTTATTTTATTTTATTTTTTTCTTATTAAAGGGGAGAAAAAAATCAAAAAAAAATCGTTTGATTGATAAATTTGGTTTGTTCGGTCCGATATAGGCGCTAGACCCAATATATGGACATCAACCCTATTAAAAAAAACTTCCTCTAAAAAAACAGATATTTCATATTGAACTTCAACAGGTCTATGGTCGTATCACATGCTTAGGGCGAATCCAAGATCCTTTAGTCTGTTTTTCATAAGCATTTTTAAATTAAATGCTATTAAAAATACAAAAAATATTAAAGGCGTTAGAAGTTATAACTATTTCGAGGTGTTCCCATGTAATTACCATGAAACTTTTCTCCCTCCCAATTTAGCCTTAAAACTTTATCCACTAAAACCTAAAACTAAACCAAACCCGGCAACCAACTGAAGGAAAACGTAATCACTACTATTCCCCTTTAAGCCTCCAGGTTCCAAAATTCAGGAAGTTTTTCCCCTTCTCTCTCCTTTGAGCTCTTAAAACAGAGAGAGACCGGAAAATTTCGACACTTGTGGCGCGCTTATCTTTTCGGAGCAATCTTCGAAGCTCTGCTCTACATTGATATTAGGTTGCTGCTCGGCTCTCCCTATACTTTGGAAAACAATATGACCATCGGAGTAGTGCTGCCCACTTCGCCTATAGCTACTTCCAGCAGCAAAAAAGCGATTTCAAGCAGCGTGTTTGTTTCGAGCAGCCATGTCTGGGGCGTCTCCGACGACAATGGCGTGGCTCCAAAGTGGATTTCGAGTCCAATCGATTCGTTATCGCGCGCGACTTTCGGCGCGGAGACCATAAAAGACTGCGGCGAGTTTCTGATATCGTTGGCCAGCGAGACCTTTAGGATATCACCGGACTCGGTGATTATATGAAGTTTTTTTGTTTAATTTTTCGGAACTCAATTACATGATGATTGGCGCGAAAGGTCAACGTTTTTAGTGTAATTGGAAGTTGCGATGAACTTTTGCGTAATGAGCTGAAAACAGTCGGGCAGATGTTTTTTTGATGAAGAGAAATTTTGTCAATGACCTAATGACCTCGGAATTTGGCCATTAGGTTCTTCGCCATTCTGAAATAGGTCATTGTAGGCACTGAGATAAGCGATATCAGTATAATCCAAATCTGGTACAAACTATACTTTCGCGTAATTTCACTGCCGGCCGTCGAGCATAAAATGTAAAAATCCCACGTGATTCGATCGTTTCCGATCCTAATCCAATTCATTAGTGATACGATTTCCGCTCAACTAATCTCTCGTGATCGCAAAAAAGAGGCAGCAAAGAAAAATCAACCACATCACACTACATCATAAAGAGAGAAAAAAAGATAAGTAAAAAAAACTGCAGATTGCAATAAATTTCACAACACGATCGTCACTGCTCGCGTTATGAAATTCCGGTCCAGTGAAAGCCGGTGGCGGCGGAGCCGCTGAAATGATAACGCAATGAATCAACCATCGCAACTTCCTGCCAACCGCTGCATTAGTTGCCATCTTCACCGACCGCGTCGCGAGATACACACAACTTTCTTGTGTTTGCAGATATTAAGTCGACGGCGTCAACGAGACTACCTGGAAAACGTCGATGATTCATGGTATCCTCCAATTGGCAACCCCGTCTTGAAGATCAACGGAAGCCCGCCAAGTGCCAGTTTTGAGATAAAGAACTGGATTACGAGTCAGGTATCAGGTTTCGATTTCATGGACCTCCCAGCGAACCCTCGGCGACGACTGTAACGAGCTCATTAGCCGTTTGCTGATGGTCCTTAATGAATGTAGGTGATATGTTATGGTAATACGCGGTCAGCTCTTCATCAACTTTAGTAACCTTGATTACCGAGTTGTGTGGCGTCGCGATTACATCAGACTCAGTTACGACCAAGTCGTAGATTTTAACAGCTCTTTGTGTCAACGAGTTTATTGTCACTCCACAGGTTTTCGATACCGCAATACTTGTTTAGAGTATATCCTAGACCTTATGCGCTCCCAAAAACCGTCCAACTCCAAGCAAAACTTATTTGGGGATACCGTGGAGATTTCCCCTTATCCCCTTAATAAAGGGAAGCATCAACACTTCCCGTCTTCCAAATCGTCTTCGGACATCGAACAAGCCAATGTGAGTCCAAAATTGGCAAACCTGTTTCGATCTAAAAACACTTTGTGATTGAACCCCCTCGAGCGGTATCATCCCCCTTCATCTCAACAACAGCTCGCCAAGCGCCAAGTTGTCGGTATTAAGCCAATTTATTGCGCGTTTTAAACAACAGCACCTCGCTCGTAATTGAAGAGGCACTCTCGCAGGTGACGGATGCCTGTGCGAAGGAGCCATATAAAGCAGCAGTATTTCGGCGAGCCCAGCCATATTGGGTTGCGTTTGTTTCAGGGTATTAGATGCACCCCAGTTTGGGGTCAACCTTCGACCTAGGATGGCAGTGGTTGCAAGTGTACTTTGGCCGGAATCGATTTTGAGATATTCTAGGGTCATGCCAATCGGCATTTGGGTATCTTCATTGAACTTATCGATGCAAAACCATGTTCTTTGACATGTCGCAAGCTATACTTGGCAGACATTTGTGAACATGGTCCACCGGAACCAGATACCGGATATTCTAGGGTCATACCAAAATGGCCACACTAGGTCTAACCGTCATTTTGGTACCCTCAATGAATTTATCGATGCAAAACCATGTTCTTTGACATGTCGCAAGCTATACTTGGTAGACAGATGTGAAAATGGTCCACCGGAACCGGATTCCGGATATTTCAGGGTTCTGCCAAAATGGCCACACTAGGTCTAACCGTCATTTGGGTAACTTCATTGAACTTAGCGTTGAAAAACTTTGTTCTTTGACATGTCGCAAGCTATACTTGGCAGGTTTTGTGAAAATTGTCCACCGGAACCAGATTCCGGATATTCTAGGGTCATTCCAAAATGGTCACACTAGGTCTAACAGTAATTTGGATAACTTCATCGAACTTATCGACGTAAATCCATGTTCTTTGACATGCCGCAAGCTCTACTTGACAGGTTTGTGAAAATGGTCCACCGGAACCAGATTCCGTATATTCTAGGGTCATGCCAAAATGGCCACACTTGGTTCAATCATCATTTGGGTAATTTAATCGAACTTATCGATGCAAAACCATGTTCTTTGACATGTCGCAAGCTATACTTGGCAGACATAAGTGAAAATGGTCCACCGGAACCGGTTCCAAAGGGTAGTCACATCCGGAAAATGTAGTCCCAGATCAGTTTTGGAACAACTTTTGGTAACTTGCCAGAAGTTTTGCTATCCTAATCTCATTTTATTGCCGGATCGACCCGGAATAACTCCGATGAAATTTGACCAATCTCGATTTTCGATCCAGAATCGAAAACTAGACGCCTTTCCGGTGTCAATTATTTTGGCAGGATAATGTATTAGGATGATCCCTTGAAGTTTTGTATCATTTCCGACATTATTCTGCCGAAAAGTTTTTGTTTTATTCACCAAATACTTATTATAGGAGGGTCGAGGTACAGGAATCCTGAATATCTCCGGTAAAAATAGACCTTATTGGTCCACCATCTGACAGTTCCAAATATAGAAAAAAATCTGGATCTTTTGCAACCGGAAGTATCCAATTTGCTCAATTCTGGTCAAATAACTACCCGAGCGTTTGAGTTTTATACCGCAGTTTTTTAATTGATTAAATCAGACTTTTAGTGATGTTTTAGAAGGAAGAATACCTTAGAGAACCATACACTGTATGGTTAAACCATATACCGTATAGTGCCGACCATATATTTTATGGTTTTTTATTGCAATCACTGTCAATCGATGTCATGATTTGTTGGTCAAATTGGACGTTACCATCCTTCCATTTGGGTGTACTTTTTTGCTGTTTTCTTATTTTAAATTTAAATCACGAGTGCAAAAACGATTTTCTTACAAAAAAAAAAATGCGCCACAAAACAAATGCATTCAGAGTTATCAAAATTAACCTTATCGCGTACGACCCTCGGCAGAGCTCTGGTGTGGTAAATAAACAAATTGCTACGAGCTCTCGTTATCAGCGCAAAATACTCACACAAATAAACTTTTTTTTCCACACACATACGCGAACGCAGCTCAGCTGATTAGCCGGACTTTGAGGAAATCAAACCCTCGGACTTGCAGCTTGATTAAGGCTTTCAATCGGTGTGGTTAGGGTGGTCTTTTTCTTGTTATGACTCGTTTTTTTCTCTGATCATTGAAAGAAAAAACGCCGCAAAAATACAAAAAAGAGGCCAGAAAGTTTTCAACACAAAGAAAGAGAAAACAAACACAGACGCCTAATCGGCGCTAATAAACGAGACACAATAGCACGCACACACATACTCTAGAGGGAGCCGCAGGTGAGCACACACAAAAACTTGTGCAAAAAAGAGGCACAAACTTTGCAGATAAGGCGTTTCTTATTGCTAATTGATATTAGGGGGAAAAGTAATTGGCAAATTGCGACGAGAAGCGGTTGAGGTTAGGTTGTGTTTTTTGTGTTATTACACTTTGTTAAGCAGTTAAGCTTTAAGATGACAATAAGATAGACGTATATCGAGTGTAGCATACACCATATGGTATAACTTTATATTGTATGGTATCAACCATACATTCTATGGTATTTGGTGAAATAATGATAAATTTTGAGGAAGGAATAACTTTTAATGAAAAAAGGAATTAAAGAATAGTTCTTTCAACAAAATTCCATCCGAAGCTCTTAGCTGATAAGAGAAACTCTGACGGAAGTTCCCCGCAATTGTTTCGTCAAATCCGACCAAGAAAGAAAAAAATGGATCACCAAATGCAACATCCCTCAATCTTTTCGCGCTGCAACTTTGCCAGTTTTTCGAACCAAAAAATGAGGAAAAGCAAACCACGATGGGCAATTAAACATTCGCGCGCGCGCGCGGGGGTGCCGAACCGATAATGATGATGCAGCGCGCGCGATATGTATTTCATTGGAACGCGCAATACTCTCATTTCGGAAATTGCGCATATCGCCGAGGCGCGGCGCGGATCCGGCCAAGCTTGGAGGCGCGCTCGAGAGTAATTGGGTCAATTTTGATGTTTTTTCTGCGCTTCTCTTAGCTTCTTTTTGCTTACATCTTCAAAATGGATCGTTTTTGACGGGTCTGCCCCGTCGGACTGTAGCAACGCAGACAGCTGATTTTTTTGGGCTCGATTAGTTTTTGGCGAATGAAAATTTTTGGCCCATATTTGCGTGGATTTTTTTTTGGGGAAATGTGCCGCCGTGCCAAAAAGTGAGCGATGCATGTTCTTGGACTTTTCTTGGTTTTCCGAGTGGGGCAGTCTGAAAGCCAAATTTGGACCTCGGATTGGTTTAATTTCTTCGCTAGTTTTTTTTTTTTTTTTTGCGATTAAAACGAAGTTGTGATCTTTACATGGCAATATTGAACTAAGTGCACTACATAGCATCATAGCTCGGAAGGCACGTCGACGGATATCAAATAATCGAGATCAACTCGTCAGCAATTTTTATTGCCTGGTACTGTAATTTCAAAATTAAGTGAGCAATTCTCTCCGAATTTCGGAAGTGGATTTTATATGTATTTTTATTTAGCTTACCCGGGCTGACGGTAATAAAAAAATTCATACCATTTCAAAACAAGTACTGATAAAATAAAATAACAAAAAGTGTTATGCATTCTTCTTGAAAAATCAATTTTTGCATTAGAGTTCAATAAAAGTTTATGTTATTATAACAAAACAAAAACAAGCAAAAAAAAACTATTCCCATTTGTGTTATGGAAGAATTTCTCCAATTGTTATTAGGATGAAAAGATTTGTTCGAAGAATTAAAATGTTATTAGTATGTTATTATAATTACAATCCAATAACAAAAAAAAATCATAACAGCGAATAACAAAACTTGCTATCATTAACGTAAAATGTTATTGGCCTAGTACTTTAAAATATCCAAAAATGTTATTCCAAAGTTATATCCGTCTGCTCGGGTATACTTTTTACGGGCCTTCAAAATGGTACGTAAATATTAGAAAATTTTGTAATTTTTGAAGACATTTTCTGATCGTTTTGGTGTATTCGGCAAAGTTGTAAGTATTGATGAGAACTTTGAATAAAAGCACACAGAAAAAAAAATGCTGATTTTAAACATTTTTTACACAAAAAATCTATTTCTCGAAGTCTGTGTTTATCATTACTTGATTTGTTTTTATTTTACAATCTAATGCCTAATTTTTCCATCTTTTTCTCGTGTTCAGTTGGATATTTCGAACAAATTTAGTTCTACTAAAAATTTAGCTTCTCTTTTTTAATTTTTAGTATTTTAGTTTGCATTTATCGAGTTTAGTATATTTTTGTTTCTAAATTCTATAATCTGTATCATAGTAAGGCGTTTTCTGATCGTTTTTGTGTCTTTGGCAAAGTTGCAAAAATAATTAAACTCATAAAAAATATCAATTTTTCATTGACTTTCTATCACTAAAATTAAACACTTAAAATCCGTATTTTTTAAACATTCGTTTTTTTTTTTTCAAGTGTGATAAAAAAGGCTGATGTTTTGAGAATTTTTGAAGTTATTAATCTCTGAAGATTTCAAGCAATATTTTTTTTCTTATTGCAATCGTTAAGTGCTCTACAATTTTATTTGAAATAGTGCACAATTTTTCGAGTTATAGCCACTAAGGTTGTTAATCGATAGAATTATCGTCGATAATATTATCGTCTAACGATAACAATTATCGGGACGATAACGATAATTTATCGTTATCGTTATTCCGATAATTCTATCGGCGATAATTTTATTGACGATAACGGACGATAACTTATATTTAATATATTTCTAAGATTGACGAAAACCAGCCAAATTATGTTGAATTTTCAAGCTTCCTCATAGCAAATATTTTCGATTCGAAATGTATTTTAACTGTTTTAGTGTTTTTTGAATGAATTACTTAAATTGTCACAATGAAAATACCGTTTTTTCTCGAAAATACTCAATTTTTTATAATACGCAATATGGGTATCAAATAGAGCGTCCAATTTCCCGGTGTTACAAAATTCCCGGGAAACGGGAAATTTTTAACAAATTTCCCGGGAAATCCCGGGAATTCCCGGGAAATTCTAAATTTATCGAAAATGATTCTGATCGTGCTTCTGATTTATATTTTGCAACAAAATTGTATAGAACAGCAACTTTAATGTTCCAAATGAGTGTGGGGGTCAACTTTATTAAAATATTAAAATTTTCTATTGTTATATGATGTCTTTAAAACCGTACCAAATCAAAAAATATCAAATGTATTTTTTTTTGTTGAGCAGTATTATTTTTCAAATCAAATTTTGAATCAGTGAGTAAAATCCATGCTTCTCAACCATAAAACTGCTTTTGAATTTTTCTCTGTTACCATTTCGAGGGAATATGTTTAAGAATAATATTGTCTCATAAAGTAAAAAAAAAAAATATCATGCAGAAATTATATTTTTTATGACAAATAAATTGCTCTAGACCGTAATTTTATCAACAAAACTAATTTTAACGAATTTAAAGCAAAATTATGAATTTTTATCAATTTCACCTAAATTTTATATGTATATTGTTAAAAAATGTTATAAACTTAGTTAACTTTCGTAACCAATAAAACAACAAATTACAAATTACAAATAAAAAATAATTTCCACATTGATTTTTTTCTTCTCAAAATCTTATCAGCAACCTTAGTGATTGTACATTTGACGTAAAAATAAAATTTGAACACCTTAAATCTGGCACCCCCGAATTGTAAATAAAATTTTAATATTTATTATTTTTTCAAACAATAGTGTGTGGCCTCCCAAGTACATCTTTTAAAAATAATAATCTTGTGACAAACCTTACCAGTTGGAAAAAATATAAAAATTGAATGAAATCCTTTCATTGTCAACCCGGTTTATGATAAATATTACCAGAAATAAACCTGATTTTTTCATAATAATTAAATATGAGCAGTAGATTGAAATGGATAATTTTATTTTTACTTTAGGCTGGTACAAATATTTTTAAAAGTTTTTGTCACCCCCCCCTTCAAAATTGGCCCGAAAAATCAGGGGGCAAAAAAAATATTTTTACAATAAACTTCAAAATTTCAATGAAAATTCAAGTGCAACCAACTGAAATCAAATTAAAATACATTCTTCTGCATTTAAAATCATTTTTAGCATGTTTGGGTTTATTAAAAAATCTTAAGATTTTTTGAAAATTTTCGATGCAAAATCTTTTTTTTTTGATACAATTTTTGTTTTTGTCAGGTCTTAGATTTTTTGAAAACTAATGATTGCAAAACAACTGAACTAGTGTAAAATGCATTTTAAAACACTTTTTTCATTTAATTGTGAAGACTATGGCTTGTTATTTAAATTTTTATATTTTTTTATTTTTTTGCCCCCCCCCCCTTGACATCGGTCAGGGCCGAGGGACAAAAACTTTTTTAAATATTTGCATCGGCCTTATACTTTATTACTTTATACTAGATACTTTATTTTTTTGTAAATTTTCAATAAATTTAGACTAAAAAGTAAGGAAAATGTATACTTCTGCTTAAATTTCGGGAATTCCCGGGAAATTTCCAAATTTCCCGGGAAACGGGAAATATTATTTTTCGGGAAATCCCGGGAATTCCCGGGAAATTTTTTCCCGGGATGGGAAATTGGACGCTCTAGTATCAAACGATTCCAAATTTTGCATGTATTTAAACTGTTTAAGAGTTTTTTGAATGAAATACTCAAATTATCACAAAATACCGCATTTTCTCGAAAATACTCCAATTTTTATAATTCGCAATAGGGGTATCAATCGATTCGAAATTTTGCATGCATTTTCACTGTTTTAGAGTTTTTAAGGGGGAAAATACATGTAAATCGACAAAAATGTAAGAGGTTAGTTTGGGCACACACTTAAACTTTTTTTAAAATCTGTTTTAAGGGCATTAAAATATATATTTTCAACTATTATCAAAATAAATTTGAAAATATTTGGTTGTATCATTGCCGAGATATAGCCATTTTAAGTTAGCAGTTTCAAAAAATGGGTGCCACGATATCTCCACTCTCGGCCAAATCGGCTCAAAATTTTGGTGAAGACTCGTTAAACTGGTCCTGTGTGCATGACGAAGCCCGATTTTCAAAAAGTTTATTTGAAAAAATTATAAAAATATTTCTATGTTTTTCATATAAAAAATCGTCAGTTTTTGATTTTTGTATTTTTTTAAAATGCAAAATTTCAAAATCTGGCTTCGTCATGCACACGGAATATGTCTTGCAAGTCATCACCTCGAATTTCAGCCAATTTGGTCCATCCCATCTCGAGATATCGTGGCACCTGTAAATCAACTTGGTGTGCAGAGAAAAACGCTCACAAAGTTTGACAGTTCGCTTTGCGTATGGCAAAATTTTGAGCGTAAATCGTCTCTTACTCAGTTTAATCATGAAATGTCTTCTCTCTCTCTTCATCTTTCAAGTGGATTTAATAAATTTTCTGAAATATGAAATTTTGTGTTTTTCTTCATGTATGTAACCCCTTAAATGAAATACTCAAATTTTTACAAAATACCGTTTTTTTAAAGTACTCAAATTTTTATGATTTTCAATATGGGTATCAAACAAAGCGAAAGTTTACCTGCTTTTTCATTCTTAAATTTCTAAAACAGTTAAAATAAATGCAAAATTTCAAATCGTTTGATAACCATATTGCAAATCATGAAAATTGAAGTAGTTAAAAAAAAATACAGTATTTTGTGAAAATTTTAGTATTTCATTTAAAAATACCCATATTGCGAATTATGAAAATTTGAGTATTTCGAGAAAATACGGTATTATGTTAAAAAATAGTATTTCATTCAAAAAACTCTTAAACAGTGAAAATGCATGCAAAATATCGAATCGTTCGATACCCATATTGCAAATTTTAAAAATTTGAGTATTTTCGAGAAAATACGGTATTATGTGAAAATTTGAGTATTTCATTCAAAAAACTGTAAAACATTAAAAATGCATGCAAAATTTCGAATCGTTTGATAACCACATTGCAAATTATAAAAAATTAAGTACTTTAAAAAATACGAAATTTTGTGAGTTTTTTTAGTATTTATACGTCGAAAAAAAAATTACTAAGAGGAAGCTTGAAAATTCAACATAATTTGGTAATAACAATAAAAAAAAAGAATGGGGTCTGAAAAAATATGTATGTAAAAAGGACTGGACAAAATGAGTCCAAATTTAGTGCCCAATTAGCACTCGATGCACAGATCAATTGCCCATAAGGTTTCCACACAAAGTTCCATTCTGACAGATGCACGTCAGCCCAAACTCTCGGGTGAAACTCGTCCCGAGCCCAAGCTCATTTTCCACCTTCCAAAGCGGTAATTCAACGCCCATGTAACTCCACCTTCAACTCCACCTTCGCATTTTATTTACTTTTTTTTTCTTTTTAGGCTCGCTCTCACTCGTGCAGCCTCATGCAAAAACCCAGCTGCATTTAAAACGTAAACTTAAACTGCTAACGCCAGTTAGCTTGAGCTCAGATTCGAATCCCATCACGGAGTGAGGCAAAAAGAGAGTAAAAAAAAGAGCTTTGCTTGGCGACTTTGAGGTAAAAGCCAGACGTTTAGACTTGCGCGTGTGCCGTTTCGAAAAATTATCGCTTGATTTATGTTGCATTTCATTACTATTAAGCACTAAGTCGGCTCTGCACACAAACACACACAGCGAGATTCGATATGAAAATGAATTCATATTAAAATTCACAGGCCACATCACTCTTCTTCACAACCCGCCGTCGTCACCAAGGTGGTTTGTTTTTGGCGGGTGTGTGTGTTTTCTTGTTTTACTTTTTTGTTTACTGCCGTGGCCCTGGTCCCGCCAACCTCGGCGCAAAGAAACATTTATGCAGCGTTGTCGCCGAGTGCACCCAATTTATTGCAACCGCCGGGCCGGAAGGCTCTCTTGCCCAATACCAGCGACTACTCTCCGCGGGTATAATAACCATCACACCACACCAGCAACTTCGCGATGGCATCGAGCGCGCACTCTGGTTTCACCCGGTGAGGTTAGGGTGACCGGAAAATAGAGCAACTTTTTACGTTTCTCAACGTGATTCTTGAAAAAATGACTAAATTTTAAAACATCATCTCAAAACAAATCAAAGTTGACGTTAATTTAGGACTACCAGTGAATGTGTCCAAAAAACATCGCAGCGAAATATTGCCACTAGGTGGCGCTGTGTAAGTTCCAAAAACAACCATGGAGTGATATTTGTAGGACCATTCTATGCCCTACAACTGTTTCCCCCCAAAAAAATCTCTTTGAGACTCGGATGATATAAGTATTGGAAGATAAGAAAACATCGCAATACTATGTATGCAAAAAAACTGATCTTTTTACTCTAAAGAACTCTTAACAAAAACATTCTAGATGTTTTTTAGTTTTTTAAAGAAGTAAACAAAAACATCGCATTCAGATTTGTGTAACTAAGTGGCTGAATTAAATTGATTAATTTTAGGCTCGATCGATGATAGCATGAAAGTAGAAAAAACATCGCATTGATTTATGTGTAATAAAACGACTATTTTATTGCTGACAAGTTACTTCCACAAGGAATCGGCCCATTTTAGGCAAGGTCAAAGTCAAAAGATGCCTGGTAGATAAAAACATCGCAATAGTATTTTTGCAACAATGTGGCTATTTTAAGCTCGATCAATTTTAAAAAGTTTCAAGTTCTATATACAAATTTAAAAAAAAACATCGCAATATTATTTGTGCAAAAAACCAGCAAGTATTTATTCCAAATTAGTCCTTATTGGTTTTGATTATGTTTGTGTGGGATGTCGAGAAAAACATCGCAATGGAATTTTTGTGAATTCGAATGAAAACATAACAAAACAATTGATCAAATACTAAAACAGACCGAAATGAGAGCAAAAATTAAAAAAAATAGTTTGAAATCAGTTTTAAACAAAAATTATGCAATATTAATCGTTGAAACATCGCGGTGGCATCAAGTCTTTTTAAAACGGAGTTGCACAGACTTTAACACCAACAACAGCAAAATGCATAACATGATAAACAATTTGCCCCAAAATGTATAAAAAATTGTAAATCTAGTAGTGTAATAAGTGGTCGTTTTTACGTAATTTTACCTCAACATATGTGGAAAAGTGCAATTGCATAGAAAAGGATGTAAATTTACATTTTTTTTTTGACACACCATCAGTCTACATTCCATGATGTAATATTACCATGATTAATTTACTGTGTAGCATGTTTTGCAAATTTGTTTAAATTTTAAAAGCATTGTACAGAGTAAAAAAAGGTTAATTGTGGAAGATTGAAAAAAAAATTGTTTTAATTTGATTTGAATACCTATTGTACGGTGTAATTTTACAACAGAATATTGAGATGATGATTTTTTTCCTTTCAGGTTTCATTCATTTCTGAAACAGCTGTTATTCTAATGATTGTCAATTTAGTTATTAAAAATGTAAATGAATGAAAATACAATCGCTTTAAGATCACACAGAAAAAAAATAATTTATTGTGGATGGTTTAAAATATATATGATTGAATATTACCTATTTTCAATGTAATTTATTTTCAATTTACACATAAAAATATGCAAAATTACACATTTTTTCAGACACGAAATCTGTAAAGATTCCTAGCTGTAATTTTACCATTTTTTACTGTTTAGGCTGGTACAACTTTTATTAAAAGTTCTTGTATTCCCTTGCAACGTCGTATTTGATAATCTTTAAAACAAGCATTTTTTTTGCGGAGCGAGGTGGGACAGCTAGGATCAAGTCAGTCCAAGTCCGGTGATAATCTTTAAAACAAGCATATTGAAACATATTCTTTATTATTAAATCAGCTTCTCTACTTATACGTTAATACACAGTTAAAAATAATCATGGTAATATCGATTTTTTTTACAGATTTAGAGTCAAAAAGAAATGTGTAATATTACCCTTAAAATGTCTAATCTAAGCATCTAACCTAAAACAATTCCTTCATAAATGTGTAAATTTACATGAATTTACGTGTAATTTTACATACTCTACATAAATTGAGGTAATTTACATTGCAAAACAGGTGGTCAAATTTTTCAACCTTCAAAACATTCATTTATTTCTATGTAGGATTTTTTAGATTACATTAAAATTTCATTGCTCTTTTGGCTAAAATGAATGTTTCATAAACGTTAAAAAAATATTTTGCCTTAGCATTTTTGAATTGTTTACAAATGTACAAAAAAAAAAAAGAAGTAACTCATATATTTTTTGATTTATTGTTTTCACATTTATATGACTTCTAACATGTATCTTTTGCTTAGAATCTTGGTGATTTTTCCCTAAAAATTTTAAACATTTATGCCATAAAAAAAACAAAATGTCGAATAGTGTACTAACAGTCATTTTAAATACAAATCAGTTAAAAATAGTTTTAAAAGTTCGTTAAATCCTCCTGAATTGACGATATGTCATGAGACTTTACAAAGGCAGGTACTTTTCATGAAAAATCTCTAAAAACTTTAAAAAGTAAGGTTTATTTAACCAAACTATTTATAGTTTTAGACAGGGTTGCCAGATTTTCAATATCTTTTCATCATATTTTTTTTAAATATGTTTTTTTTTGTGCGAATAAAGTACACTTTTCCCCCAATTTCCCAGGTCACCCTACCCTCGGCTTCACCCTTGGTGTATCGCCAAAGATGTGTGTGGGTTCGATTCCGCTTTTCTTCCAGCACTGCTGCAGCAGCAGAGTTCAACAATCAAAAAGCCTACGTCTTTTGACACATCGTCGCCATCGCCGTTGTCCTTCGTGAGTATACTCTGCTGCAATATCTGCAGCAGTAGCTACTCCACACACTGAACCATTGGCTGTTATCAACTTCGTGGAACTTCTTGTGTCCACTTGGAGAAAAGTCGATCTCGACCATGATTCAATCTATCTCGCTTGAACAACAACAACACACGGAGCACACAACTTGGAGATATCTTTTTTTTTGCAACAATTTCACGCCATTTTATTATCGGGCTTGATAGGTTGAACACTAACATTTCACCAGGACCACATGGTACAGAGATAGAGAGCCTTGGGTTTTTGTATCGCTCGCACATGCACACACTTTTTCGTTTTGGATCTTCTTCCAATTCAACAAGCTTCTTCTTGATTTCCGGGAACTCCGCAATTTTTCAAGGGACCCCCCGAAAAAAAAGTGCAGTTTTCATTCACTGGATGCAAGAAACTCCCCCAAACTCCAAACTCCACTTGGAGCCTGGTCCCCTCAACAAAACCCGTTGAACCGCGGCGAAGAATCACAACAGTCGTCCCCCCCTCGAGAGTGACTCTCTCACGACGCGCGCGAAACAACAACGTCGTCGTCGGGGTCTACACGTCGGACAAGGCACCGAGAGAGCGCGAGATAAAGTCCGTCCGACCGCGGGTGAACATGGCAAGCGACTGACTGGGTTCAGCTCACCACGGTTGGACACTTCCGAAGTCGAGCGCTCCAAAAAAGCATTACTGGCGGCCCAAGAGTCGACCGAGTGAATTCTCGCGCGCAAAAAAGAGAAAGAGAGTGCGGTAAACAAAACAAGTCGACCAAGTCGACGAAACTTCTCTCGGTAGCCGGCGGTGGAGTCACTTCTTACGGGGGTGAACCCCTCTTGGCGCTCTCTCTCTCTCTTGGTGGAGTTGTTTGGACTCACTTGGCGCGGACTTTACACTTATTTTCCTTTTTATTGGCCACACTTCGGTGTGTCGATACAGTATCAGAGCGCGCGCGACAAACGCATGCAGGCACACACATACACACGTGCTTTTGGAGACGGAGAGTGTGCCGGTGAAGATAGGAGATTTCAAGGGTGGTTCCAAGAATTTCGTTAAGAAATTTCGTAATTTTCAACTGAACTAAAATGTAATTTTCTACTACATGGAGCATTCAAATCAAATAGAAATGTAGTTAATGTAAAGATGAAACGCCAAATCACATGTACATTTACATTTTTCCTTATGATTTGATGTAAATTTTCATACAATTTGCAATTAAATTTACATTATTTATGATGATACATTTTAGTACATATCATTTAATATTTTTATGATTTGATATTTTGGGTGTACCTGAACAATAAATTGACAAAATATTTATTAAAATGAACAGGGTTTAATTCTGTAAAATGCGAATGCTTGAATATTACCCCGTTTTCGACGTAATTTTACACCAATTTATGGGAAATACCAAAAATTTTAAATGTAATATAAACATTATTTTTTTAAACTGCGTACATTAAGCTTAAATATCCTATAATAGGTTATATTCTAGGTAATATTACACCGTTTAATCGTGTAAATTGACACCCACCAACACTTATTGTATTTTACTTTATATAAAAAGGGTGTCTATGAACTGTAAAAAATATGTGTAGATATTGAAAGTGTAAAATGATTTATTTTATGATTTTATAGGAACAAGTGACATTGCACCGAAAATTGTTTGACCATCTTCTGCCCACGATTCTTTTTTATTTTTTTATTCTTCTTGTTTTATTTTTAGTATTTTATAGAGCGTCCAATTTCCCGTCCCGGGAAAAAAAATCCCGGGAATTCCCGGGATTTCCCGAACAAAAATATTTCCCGTTTCCCGGGAAATTTGTAAATTTCCCGGGAATTCCCGAAATTCTAGCGGAAGTAAACATTTTCTTAATTTTTTTGAGCTACTTTTTGAAAATGCTCTGAATAATAAATGAACAAACTCAACATGATTTTGTTCAATTAAATGTATTGTTTGGTTTATATATAATTAATCAGATTATCAGAAATTATGATTTCAGAATTATTTCTGATAATATTATTTTTAAAGCAACTGGGAATAGATCTTGCTTAATGAGTATTAAATTATTACAATTAGGTAATTTTTTTTATAGATTGATGTTATTTCACCAAAACAATGTTAACTCCTTACCTCCAAATAAAATTGAGATTTTTTTTACGTTTTTGTTTACCATGATCAAACGAAATGAAAATCGAATTTGTGCAAAAAGAATTAATTCAATTGCTTGAATACCTAGTACTAAAGAAATTACAATTTGAAGTAAAAGAATTATGCAGCACTGGTGCAACTACAGGTGTTAGAGGGTTAAATGTGATAAAATAGAAGACTTTTTATGGAATGATGTTAATTTATCGTATAATTTAAATCATGTTGCATAATAATACAAAAAAAAAATCATTGAAAAATTACTTTCTATTGCTTGTTCTCAAAAAATGCAAAAATATATTCAAAGCTCGCTTCAAATATCTGAAAACATTGGGTTGTTTGGAGTAAAACCAACACTAAAAAGCTTTACAATTTGTTCAAGAGCTGCAACCAGTATTTGTCATGAAAAACATAATTTCTGCATGTTATTATTGTGGATTATGCAATTTTATGATTGTGGATTATGGACTAATTTTACTCACAGTAAAAAATATTTTTCATCAAAAAATACCAAAATACATTTTCTTGTAGCAGACGTTACCGGAGATGACCTCTACAACGGATAAGCTGCCTTGTACAGCGAAGTTTTTCGACGTCAAAAGACAAAACAAACTGTGATCTAGTTTTAAGCTTTTCTATTTCTATCCTTTTCCTTAGCAAATTTCGAAGGTTTTTTTTTAAATAATTTGTCCTTCTGTTGGCAAGTCCATTGTTTGAATATCCAATTACATCAAAATGAACTGTAGTACAAATCATAGTTGAAAGGTTGTTGCCGCCGGAACTCGATCGGCGGTGGAATTATGACGGCGGAATTTAGTGGACTGTAAACACTGTGTTTAGGGGGCGATTCCACAGAAGAAAAACTACACACTTTCACTAAAACTAAACTACTGACTATTTATTGAAGTAAAAAGTGGTAGGGAACGTCCGAACTGTACGCGTTCCACGAGACGAGTGTGAAAAGTTTTGACAGCGCGCGCTTTCCTGCTCGTCGACGCGCGCCGTTTTCTGTCCTCCTCTTTCGTCACTGTCAAGTTGGCAGCGTTGCGTCGGTTGCACGCTGAAAACAGTATGCGCGATGTTGGGTAGAATCGCGCAGCTGCAGAACGTTCGGGTGTAGACCGAACAAAGGTACTCCAAAACTCTATTAGGTTATAAGAATTACGAAATTGTGAATTGATTATTTACTAATAAAAACTAATTGAATTGAACATTTTCTTGTAGTCGAATGAATTTTTACATGCAGTCAAGCTGCTAATTGATCTTCACACTTATTTAAACCATTAATGTTGATGTCCTAAACAATTTTGTTGCATAATATTAATTAAAACCAAAACTCTATTAGGTTATAAGAATTACGAAATTGTGAATTGATTATTTACTAATAAAAACTAATTGAATTGAACATTTTCTTGTAGTCGAATGAATTTTTACATGCAGTCAAGCTGCTAATTGATCTTCACACTTATTTAAACCATTAATGTTGATGTCCTAAACAATTTTGTTGCATAATATTAATTAAAACCAAGATCATAGCAATTTTCAATAAATTTAAAATTTCCCGGGAATTCCCGGGATTTCCCGGGAAATTTGCTGAAAATTTCCCGTTTCCCGGGAAATTAGTAACCCCGGGAAATTGGACGCTCTAGTATTTTAATTTGCATTTATCTTGTTTAGTTTATGTTTGTTTTTGGTAGTATTTGGCCTATATTACCACTCCCTATCATTACATTTTGCCTTTCTATTGTTTTTATGTTTTCACTTTTTAATTATTTTTTTTGCTTGTTTTCCACATTTTCTGCTATAGAATGACACCATTATCATTTAAATTGTAAAAAATGCGTAGAGGCAGTCTGGGACACCATAAAAATTACTGCAAACTTATTTTTACTTAAAATATAGGAAATGTAAGTAAAAACACAGCCAAAGTTGTCCCCTAAAAAGGACTTGTAAAAAAACATTGGCAAAGTTACAAAAAATAAGTCAACATTCCAACGCTAAAATTTTCTAAACTTTTAAAAGTTCTTCTTCCTAATGCTTGAATTTCTGGCATTTTTTTTAGATCGAAGATCGTCTAGAGGCGAGGTTGGGTTGTAGAGGGTAAATTTACACATTTTCAGAGATGAAATTACCCATTTTATCTGACACAAAAGATATACCCATTTCCAGATGTATACCCATTTCCAGATGTAACACCATTTTTTACAGCGCGAAGCAAACTAATTTTTGACATCAAAATTTTATATTTGAAGAAAAATCTATATTTTAAGGATTTGGCTCAATTCTGAGGCCAGATTAAGAATCACCGCGAAATTACGTGGCAAAATTGTACAAAAATTACAAAAATTATCAATATTAAATATAATTTTAAGAAGAAAAAAACGAAATTTTTCAGCCTGTTCTATTATTTGAGTTTCAAACTTGCAAATTTATTCACTCAATAAATGCCTGTTACGTAAGTGCTCGTTTTTCGAAACATTATCATTTTTGAAGGGTTTGCTCTGATACTTTTGGTAAATTTGCTCGTACACAGTAAAAAATAAGTTTTCACAGTTGTTACATTTGGGAAAGTGAATAGATTTTGGTTTGGAAAGAAGTTGCACTATTACTTCAAAAAATTACATATTTTATGTGTGATTACACGATTTCCTTATAAATTGAAGTAAAGTTACATCGATAACAAGGTATTATTCAACCATCAAATGTTCGAACTTCCCAAAAAAAACTTTTTTTACCTGAAAAGTTGTAATCTTTGAAATATTTGTCCAAGCAAATAAAATTTTTCTTTAAATGCACCATTTTCGAAAAAAAAATTATTTATACTTAATTTTGCAAAGTAATATCACATCTTGGAATTGTAATAGAACTTGTTTTCAAGAAAAGTATAATGATAATTAAATAAAAATAGTTCATACTTAAAAAAATATAAAATTTGGTGAACAATTTAAATTTTTTTTAAATATCTATCTTTTTTGAAAAAAATGCCTAGGAAAGCAGTTCACTTTTAAAAAGTGTGCATATTAAAAAAAAAATTTAATGTTTACAGTGACGTTGTTTTTCATGCAATTTCACTTTAATTTGTGATGAAAAAGTGAAGTCAGTAATAAAAGTATATAAGTCACAATATAAAAAATAATGTAAAAAATATGTCAATCTAGTCTTTTATGTTTACTGCATTTCTTAACCCTCTACTGGCCAATTTTTTTTTTCGAAATTTTTTATTTTTCCCGTGTTTAGGAGGTCATTTTGAGCAACTTTTGTTCTACAAAAAACTTTACTTCTCTTGTTTTATGTTTTTCTTGTTTCATTTTTAGTATTTTAATTGGCATTTATCTTGTTAAGTTTATGTTTGTTTTTGGTAGTATTTGGCCTACTCTACCGCCTCCTATCATTACATTTTGTCTATCTAATTTTTTCATGTTTTTACAGTAACTTTTTCAATTTTTTGCATGTTTTTCACATTTTTTGCTATAAAATGGCACCATTCTAATTTAAATTGTAAATAAATACGTAGAGGAATAGCCTGGGACACTAGAAAAATTACTGCATAATTAATTTTACTTAAACTATAGGAAATGTTAGTAAAAAACACAGCCAAAGTTGACCCCTAAACAAATTACATTTTTTTAAACACTGGCAAAGTCACATAAAACAAGTCAAACTTCCAACCCTAAAATTTTCCAAAATTTTAAAAGTTCTTCTTTCCAATGTTTTTTGAAGATCAAAAATTGGTTGAAAAATGGATTTTCGGCGATTTTTTTTAAATCGAAGCCCGTCTAAAGGCGGGGTTGGGTTGTAGAGGGTTAATTTGAAAAAAAAAATATTTGCAAAAGGGATAAACGAAATGAAAACAAATTACATTATTTATATATTTTTAAAAGGGTTGACATTTGAAAATGTTTTCTATGTTTGGCTCCATTTTTTTTTAAATAAATGAAGGTAAAATTATACTTAAAAGAGACAGATTTGAAAAGTCAAATTGCACACCTTTCATTATTGCACTGTTTTACTGTAATACAAAAATAGTACACTCCCAAAAACTGAGATTTTTAAAAAAGTTAAAAGGAAAAAAACCATTGAAATAGAAATATATTTTTAAATTCATTATTTTTTCAATAGGGGACATTTTTTAAAGTGACTTTTTATTGCTCTCAATCACATTTAAGAAAAATTTGACACCTTCCTATTTACAAATCACAAAAAATCATGGGTTAAATTTTTATATTTAAAAACATCAAAACTCTCAAATTTAAGACATTTTGGTAAATTTTAAAATATTTTGAACTTTTTGAAGTTAAAGGGTTACGAAAAACAAACAATATACAGCAAAAAATCTGATGGTAAAATCGCATTCAAAAGCATGCAAATCCCCTTAGCGAGATAAGTCACGTTATATTACACACTGCATGTACAGTTTTTCTACACACGAAGCAAAAGTTGCAACAGACGGGATTCTAACCCAGCACTCACAGAAAAAAAGACTGGCGCCTTAGCCAGCATGGCTATCCGAGCCGTTGAAGAGTGCGAAGGATAAACGACGTTACGGTCTACTAGGTTTCTCATAGTGATGTGATTGATAGGTATATGTAATATCTGGATGTAATATTACATTGATTTTATTTCTATAAAATTTTATTATATGTTATACATTTTTTTTAGTTTCAATAAATTTTGTTGTTGTTTAAAACTGAGATTAAAATTTTGAAGCTTTTAAGCATTGTGATTCTTTATTTTGCCATAAAATATCTCATTTTAAAACAAGTTTAAAACATTTTTTTTTTATTGTTTGAAACTTAGATTAGAATTTTGAAGCTTTTCAACATTATGATTTATTAAAATATTTTGATTTCACCGATTTGAACGTCAAATTTCAGGAAAATACTTGAGTCTTATTGAATCATTTTGCTTTCATCAAACTTTTGATGATTAATTTCTAACAGCCAATAAAAAAAAAACTACCGAGTCTCTTTCTCTCTAAACTCTTCCATTTCCCCCCTAACTGAGAGTGAGTGAACTCCAACCACTTTCGGAGGAGGCAAGGCCAGCACTTTTTGCACCCTGTCTCGGCGGCGACAATTACAAAACAACACAGCCAGAATCAGCAGTTAGTTGAATCAGCGCTGGAGATGCTCGATTCGAGCAGTTTGCTGGAACTGTTGTACGAAAAGTTGACTCATCGTCACCAGAATACAAACTGAAAATGGCAAAGCTGTCCCATTTTAACATTTCGGTCATTTCTGCGTTTTCAGAACAGATTGCAGATCTTCCAAGACTTCCAAAGAACTTCCCCACAGTTCAGCCAGTCATGCGTTTCACCAACAGCTTCTCCCCGTTTCGCAAGAGCAGAGAACAAGTCGATGAACTTCTTGGCTAGTTCGCCGCACGAACGTGTACGTGTCTGTCGAGAGATTGGGGCAAAAACCAACACACCACCTTAACCACCAACCAACTGCACCGAGTTCAGTGGGGAAAATCGTTAGATCCGAAGCGCGATGTCTTGCTGCAGGTCGTCGAGAGTTGCACTTTTCAAGGTTCTTTCCCCACAGTGTTGTCTGTCTACTCCACGCACACACCAACGACGACTACGGCGGCGGAGAAATCGGCGAAACGGCAAGCAAGGAGGGCCTTGAAAACATAACCTCTCTCTCTTCTTTTATTGGGGCAGTCGGGAACGAAGAACTTTACTTTGTTAAACAAAAAAAAGGCAAGCTCGCGGGGAGTGTGTCATTCAACTGGAGGGGGTCATATTTGGAACACGCGCGGCTACGGAATATGGTTGGGGAGAAATTTGTTTGAAACAATTGTGTTGGAGAGGTTCATGGCTGATTGGAAGTCCGGTGTCGTTGTCCAGACAATTAGGGGGGTTAGAATGGGTCTAGCGGGTTGAATCAGGTCGAACAAAGCGACAATTTGAGTGGCCAGGCCACCTTTTGTTGCGTTCATCGCAGCGACGATTCGTTGAGATATTTCAACTTTTATAGTAAGAACATCAACATCTTACCGGTGAACCCAGGAAGAACCTAGTTTTGAATGTACTTGTCGCAACTCCCAATAATCATCGATTTGACATTGCTTACCTGAAATAGGAAGAAAAAAACCATTAATAAGAATCGTTATAACCGCAAGGCCACACTTAACGCAAATGTTTACAACCCTAGCCAGAATTCGTCGATAAATCGTTACCTCTTAACTTGAGCATGAAAAAACCAACACAAAAAATGTTTATTTCTGGTACACCCTTCCTCTCAAAGTTTGGCGCAAATACGCGTGAATAATTTCGCGCGCAATTCCCATTTAAGGGAATTTTGTTGAGCCAATACCTTCCTCGGAATTGTACCAGGTACCTGTTTCGAGGTTGACCGAAAGAGTGGTGCGGTGCGGTGACATATATTATACACGCTGCAGGCTCGTCGTACCTGAGTACGAGGAGCCATAAAGAGCCCGCCAAAAGAAGAAGAGGAAGGAGATGTCCTTCGGTGACGTAAGGGGTTGTAAATAATCGCACAGGTTAAGGAGTCTTAGTGACATTCATTGCATAGCAGATGTAGGAAATGGATCGAATTTTACGAGAAATAACGTCATGATTCGAAATCCGGACACTTAGTACCATATTATTTTTGTTATAGCTGGCAAAAAATCATGTAATAAGTTGGAAATGTAGAAATATCATCAGGATTTAGTATAAACAGTCAGTTTTAAGAGAATGCATGCAAAATATGTCTTTTCTAACAATTTTTCATCAGAATTTGAAAATTAAAATGACTTGTTGTGCTTCGAATCCCGGACACTGATAAAAGCTGATTCGAAATCCGGACACTTCTGCTTCGAATTCCGGACACTCGATTTTGCTTATGAATCTAACAAATTTGGACTGAAATGTTAGTGAATGGCATTCTTTAGGTCTCAAATAAGCTGTTAACATCAAAACAATCGATAGTTTATTTAAAAATTTGCTAGAATTTAAGGAAATCAAAACCGTAAATTTCTGCTTTGCCTTCCCGGTGCTTCGGACGGCTATGAAATATTTCCGTTGAAATGTTTCGCATTTTTGGTAATCTTATAATTTTATTTTATTTAATTGTTTTGGCATTAACTACAGCGTTCAAACAAACTTTAAATGAAAGTTGATGTTAGAATTCATCAAATAACACAGTTTTGACATTCATAATGCGAACTTATATCCAAATAATTGATAAAACATGTTGAAGTGTCCGGGTATCGAAGCGTCCGGGAATTCGAAGCATGACGTTACTTAGGAATCGATTTTTAAATCACATTCTGCATTTTCTGCATTTATAGGACTTTTTTTTCGAGTTATTTTCGAACATTTTTCGTTAAAGGGTGCACAGCAACCAAGGAAGTTGTTGTCTTTTTATTCAAAAATTGACAAACTTACGGACCCAATCCTGCAACAATCTGATTGTAAAAATAGTCAAACTTGGTTGTAAATAACTTTGTAGACAGTACTTTAAGGGATGAATAAAATTATATCGATAGTTTCTGTAGTTTCGAAGAAACTAAAAAGTATGTAACAAAAATCTGGGTGCAAAAGCTCTGGTTGATGTGTACCGTTAAATCCATTGCCAATTTTATTTCCAAGTTTCCCTTCCCCCTACAAAATCAGGGGTGAATTAAAAAAAATCATTGCATAACTTGAACACTCGATATTAAATTATTTAGGAAACAATCAATCACGGACACTACTGGCTCAATTTTCAATGTAAAATCGACTGTTTCAGAAACTCAAATATTAGGCATTTCGTATCTAAAGAATGATTTCAAGCAAAAAACTCTTTATTTAAAATTAAATATCAACCATCAGAAAAAATTCTAAATGAATTAATGAGAACAAAATATCGATATTTTGTAATAACAGAAAATTTTCAACAAATTCCCTTAAAAAATATTTCAGAAGAATATTATTTTGATTCAGAGTTCAAACATAAACAATTAGTCTTATAATTTTAATTTTAACAACTCTGACTTTTAAGTGTTTTTAAGTTTAGTTGAAATATTGTTTGATACTTTTTTTTCAACTGGAAATGGCAAAAAGTTTAAGATAATTGACAAAAATTGTAAAATTGTATTCTTAATTAAATTTTATTTTAAATCAAAGAATGCTTAAAACTATGCTTAATGTTATTAATCTTTCAAAAAATTTAGAAAAAATATAAGGAATTCTTTGAAACCAAAGTTTTTTTACCAGGTTTCCTTTTAAAGTTTCTAAATTTTGAAATTGAGTTTTACAATCAGTGATGATTTATTTACTTTACAATTAGCTGTTTTAATATTTTTCAATAAAAAATCAGTTGGATAAGATTCCTGTTTTACTATTTGAGCAGTTCTCGACGAAATCGTTATTTTGTATTTTTCAATCCGGCTGAAACTTTTTTGATGCCTTCGGTATGCCCAAAGAATCCATTTTGCATCATTAGTTTGTCCATATAATTTCCTTGCAAATTTGGCAGCTGTTCATACAAAAATGATATATGAAAACTCAAAAATCTGTATCCTTTGAAGGAATTTTTTTATCGATTTGGTGTCTTCGGCAAAGTTGTAGGTATGGATAAGCACTACACTAAAAAAAAAAGATACGCGGTAAAAATTATTTTGATTTGCAAAAAAAAAACACTATTTTTATTTTTTTATTTTCTGATATGTTTTAGGGGACATCAAATGCCAACTTTTCAGAAATTTCCAGAACGGGCAAAAAATCTTTTACCGAGTTATGATTTTTTGAATCAATACTGATTTTCACTTGAAAAATCTTGAATCAAAATTCGTGGATTTTTTTTACAATTTCAAATGACAATTTACATTTTTACAATTTAAATGACTTAAAAATTTAGGTAGACAGTTAAAAATATTTACTACGAGCAAAAAAGCATTGCCAAACTCAAGTTGGTTTTTTTTTATCAAATATTCAATCGATGCAGATTCATAACTTTTCGCTGGCCATTATCGTTAAAATTAGGCTCATTTAGTTTTTATTTACTTAGTTGTTGTTTCAAGTTAGATGTTACCTTTTGTTTGATATGTTGTGGCCTGAACCACAACACGCCCTTTTTCCATATTTACCATCTCTGTTTGGCGATATAAGACAATAAAAACTTATGTACGTCAACAGGTAAACGCAATGACTAAATCTAGGAGGTAAAATGAAGTAAAGTCGATAGGTAGTCAATTATAATACTAGGGAGGTAGTTGATCTACCGACATGGCAATACTTAATAAAGATGAGCTCGTCCTTGGACGAGCAGAGTTGAAGTACAACAACAAATGTGTACATTGTTTTAAATAAAAGAAAGTCCGCGATAATAAATATTTAACAATTTGGTGTCAGAAGTAAAAAAATGTAGCTGAAGTGTAGTGATTTTCATAAGGATCAACGGCCAGGAACCCTGCAGTAAACATGGACACGATTGATAACGTACAATAAAAAATTAAAAAAAAAAAATTAACAAACATGGAAAATTGGTTGAAATTTAAACACATCGAACTATTTGACGGTTCGGTGCAAAAATTAAAATCCTTTATAGAAATTGTGGATCTTTTTCACGAAATCTATAAAACAAAAAATGTAAATGAGAAACATTTTCTTACAGTGATTAAATACTGTAAACTTTCGGAAAATGTACAATATGAATTAAAAAACGAAAAATTTGATACTTGGGACCAACTTAAATCTTTATTGCAAGATAGATTTAAACCAAGTTTAAAATTGATGTTGGAATTATTAGACGAAATGAATGCATCATCAATCAAGCAAAATGAAACCTTAACTGATTTCATTGCTAGACTTAATTATATTCTGACAAAAATAAAAAACAATTGTGGCTCCGAATTCGAATTATTCCATCAGCATGCCATGGGTAAAGCTGTATGGAAAATAAAAGATTTGTTGTCCATCGACACAATTATTATTTTAGGCCAAGCGTCTACTTTAGACGAAATCAAAATTATTTTGGAAAAATTAAATTTAGGTGACAAAAAAATGTATGGTAAATTTCTACCATTAATTGACAGAGCTGGAAATTTAGAACAATCTGCAGCTCAAAACAACGGAGTCCAATATTTTAAATTCAAAAACCATTTTCAACCATGTTTAAATTCTGGGAAAAAAGGTCTCCAAAACTTCAATCCCAGGTATAAGGGTAACAATTTTAATCCATTGCACAATAAAAATAATGATGCAAAACAAGAAAATATTTATAGAATCCGACAACAAAATAACATGTATTACTTTCACGGTAAAAATAATTGGAAATATTTTGTTCCTAAAAGAGAAAACATTCATTATAAAGATACAAAAATTAATCCTAATTATAGGGGTAAAACTTTCGTTCCATTATTTAAAAACAAAAGACCTTATTTTATAAACAATTACGATACCAACAATAATAATAATATGACAAATGGAAATTTTCAAAATGACAACTCTCGCAACAATGGTTATAATAACACAAATAATTGCCACAACTATAACACAAAATATAATCATTACTGGCAAAACAGTATGCCAAAAAATAAAAATTATTTAGCGAAAAACAATTCAAATGATGAAATCTCGTATATTCAAGCTGAAAATTTCAACATATTTGGATTGGTGAAAACCTATGTGACAATACTGAAAATCCAATTCTACATAAAAATCAAAAAACAGCAGAATATGAAAATCATGGGGAAATCAAAAATAATTCAAAAATTTTCGAGCTTAACGAAAAACATAATGAGCAAATTAAAATTATAAAAAATGAAGATAAAAAGCAATGTCAAAAACTAGATTACCAACAAAACAAATTTAAAAATTATTTCATTGAAAACGAGAAAAATATTTTCTTAAATAAAAATGATCACTTCTATCAACAATTTATAGAATACTTAGATGTTCTAAGTAATCAGTATTCTTACTGATAAACAAAAAAAAACACACACACACACAATCATGATAGACATATCTTAACCATCAATTATGTTGATATCTGGCCAATATCAATTATCAATGAATGTTAAAGATTTACTCTAATTTGATCGTAAGAGCAAAATATTTAAAATCATGTATATTTTTCCGGAGAATACATCTGATTTAAATATAAGTTCAGCAAAAGTATAACAAAAATTCTATCTAACAAAAATCTAAGAAAAGCATTCAGCGTACACAAAAATGAACCAAAGCAAATATTTTTACTAAATACAAAATCATTTTCAAAACAAATTATTCGTAAAAAATAAAAATAAATGGTTCAGAACATATAACAGATTGAACAAAGAAATATGCAATGCAAAAAACGAAAAGTAAATCAATTCATTATATATATTATACAAATATTACAAATAATTCAAAATACAGCAAAATAGTTTCCTAATTTAAAATCATAGTATGTCGAAAAAAAAAACAGGCGAGATATCAAAGATATCGAAATCAACCTTTTTAACACTTCAAATTTAATCAATCGATGTTGTAGATATAATTTAAGTTTGATTGATTTAATTTGGTTTGTAAAAATCACTTTCATATATTAATTTTAAAACATAAATTGACAACCATCATATTTTGAATAAATTTCTCATAAAAACACTGCAAAATAATGTAAGGTGTTAATCAAATATTCACACAAAATTGATTCATATTTTCCACTTTCAAATCAGACACAAGAAATAATCTTATAATTATATTATAATAATGAAAGTGAAAAAGTATTCAAACTAACAATATACATTGAAATCTATTCAAATAGGTTTACTAATTGATCGATTAAAAAAAATAAAGTTTTTCTTTTAAAAATTTAAAATCAGCTGTCATGAAGCAAACATCTTAACAGAAATGTTCATTTCATTAAGTATAGTAACTAGTTTGTTTGAAGTATTTTAATATAACAATTTCTCTTATTTTACTAATTTTACTGTAAGTTAGTTCATAACAAAATAAGGAGATTACAAATTGTGACTTTATACTCAATAAACATGACTTGAATGACCCGAGCAGGGGTAAATAACACGGGAATACCAAATTTTGGTATTACTTGAGCAAATAACAGCGACCAAAATGTGCCCTTGGTTGCCCAGTAATAGATGGTAAAATACCATGAAATCATACCAAAGTCTTGTATGTGGAAGGGCACAACAATACCAAACCATGTTATTCCAAGGGTAAAATAATACCTCAAAATAGAACCATTTCAATACCAAGTTGAGGTCTTCTGGATTTTTGAACATTGCTTGAATACCAAAACTTGGTATTGCCATGGTTTTAATTTTAGGTATTCCCGCGCCCTTGGAAAATCATATTTTGGTATTCCTGTGGTCTTCCACATACATGATTTTGGTATGATTTGATGGTATTTTACCATCTATTACTGGGCAACCAAGATCACATTTTGGTCGCTGATATTTGCACAAGTAATACCAAAATTTGGTATTTTCATACCATTTTTAGTGCAGCAGTTGCAGTTAGTGAAAAAACGGAAATGATCCATATGCAACAGCCAAATCTACTCACCTGATGATTCCATGTTGTTCTTAGTGATATTCTTCACCACACCGAATGCATTTGTCATTGATGAACGGCCTGTGCATGAAGTTCTTGAAGATTCTGAAAAATAACAAGATTGAAAAATAAGTGTTATTAAAATAAAACTGGATTAAAATTCACCAAAATTCAATAATCTTTCGATTGACTCGTTTTTCAAAGTATTTGTTTTTTTTTCAAGTCATTTTAGCGCAAAATTTATTATCTTGTCCAAATTGGTAAAAAAAATCCCATAGTTTCAGAGAAATTTGATGAAACCTTTCAATACCAAAATAATACCAAAATGTGCCATCTTGACTTAGAAAATTTTCCACAATTTCAAATCATTTCTTTAGGGGGTATATCAAATATGTTTAAAATCAAGTTTGAAATTTCTGGTTTTCAATGAAAGCATTCGCTTTGAGACATCATTTTAGTGCAAAATTAATTATTTTTTCAAAATTGGTCAAAATTTTCCCATAGTTTCAGAGGAATTTGATAAAACACTTTAATACCAAAATAATACCAAAATGTGCCATCCTGACTTAGAAAATTTTCCACAATTTCAAGTCATTTCTTTAGGGGGTATATCAAAAATGTTTAAAATCAAGTTTGAAATTTCCGGTTTTCAATGAAAGCATTTGCTTTGAGACATAATTTTAGCGCAAAATTAATTATTTTGTCAAAATTGGTCAAAATTTTCCCATAGTTTCAGAGGAATTTGATAAAACACTTTAATACCAAAAGAATACCAATATGTGGTGTTCGACCATTGACAAATTCTGCAATTTTGCAATATCAAAACAATACCTTAAATTGGTATGATACCACATTTTGCTCTTGCATAATCCTCAAGACAAATTTTAAAGGGTCCAGGAATACCAAAATTTGGTATTGATACCAGAGAAAGGTATTATTACGCATTTTCCTTGTTATTTACCCATGCTCGGGGATAGTATTAAAAAAGGAAAAACAAACAATTTCGTAGATACTTATGAATATACAGATCCCTTAAAAATAACGTTACCATAAATGTATAAAATGAGAATGATCAGTTGTTATCCATGAAAATATAAACATTATAGATGTATCGACTGAATTACAAAAAAAAAAGTTCAAAACAATTCAACATACAATATAATTATAAATACACTAAAAACACACATATAAACACACAAACAAACATCTTGATTATCATTAAACAAAGTTTTGAAATTTTATAAAATACATTTGTAGTTAAGTAAAATAAATACAATGTAGTTAAGTAAAGTCTGTATAAGACAATTTTTTTTTGTAGGGGGAAGGAGACCCCCACGTTCCAACCTTCAGACCAAACAATTCTAATTGTTTCGCCATCTTCATCTTCATCTAATCGTCGCCGAGATCGTGGTCGTCATCAAAAGATTCACGAAAACGAAACCGTTAACAATCGAAACGGTTCCAAAACAACAACATCAAGACATCTTCAGCACCATCATCACAAAGTTTATTCACACATTTTCAACGCCTACAGTCATCCTGCAAATTTTACATTTCAATTATATTCTACTGCAATCTGTCATTGTAATCACTGTATTAGCCTAATTTTCGCGTCTTTCAATTGTTAAACATTATCTTTGCTGTCTAAAAAAACATATTAAATTAAAAGCAAAAATAATTATAGCTTAGTAAACAAAAATATGAAACTAATTCATTCAAAATCAGTAAACATAAAAATATCATTTGTTAGCCATACGATTTACTATTTTTATTGTATCCCACTAATCCCGAGTAAACCGCGGGTAATCGGTTCCTTCAACTAACCTTAGTTTAAGTAAATTTTGTAAACAATATGTACCAATCAAAACAATAACGTATTTCAGAAATATTCAATAACATCATGAAAAGTTATGAAACAAATGTCAACAATCTTCATCAAACAAAACCTCTACAAATTTAGACAACATTTCTGCAAATGTCATATAATTAAGGTTTAAAAGTTTTGTATTAGTATTCACAACTTATAATGAAAAGAAAAAAGATCATTCAGATAATTAAAAACCTTTTCCGAGGGGGATAGTGATGTTGTGGCCTGAACCACAACACGCCCTTTTTCCATATTTACCATCTCTGTTTGGCGATATAAGACAATAAAAACTTATGTACGTCAACAGGTAAACGCAATGACTAAATCTAGGAGGTAAAATGAAGTAAAGTCGATAGGTAGTCAATTATAATACTAGGGAGGTAGTTGATCTACCGACATGGCAATACTTAATAAAGATGAGCTCGTCCTTGGACGAGCAGAGTTGAAGTACAACAACAAATGTGTACATTGTTTTAAATAAAAGAAAGTCCGCGATAATAAATATTTAACAGATAAACTAAAATTAATAAAAATCTTTTGATTCATAAAAATCAAATAAAAATCTGTGTCAAATGAATCTAATATTCATTAGGTTTTTCAATGTCTTAAATAGACATTTCATTCTCAAATAGATAAAATTGCGATAGTAACCTTAAATTTAAAGCAAGTTGCTAAAGAAGAATTGAGTGAATTTGATTTAAAAATTGTACAAAATATTACAAAATTATTCAAGAGCTAGAAAATCATTTTCAAACTTTTTGCCTTTTTGACAAAAAATCTGAAATTTACGACTTTTTCCCGATTTTGGCGGATTTTGGCGAATTTCTGACTTTTTCCCGACTTGAGTGGCCCCTCTGTGTCATTTTGCATCATTATTGTTTTCAATAGAAGTCTCCATAAAAGTTTTTGGGCTGGTCATACAAAATAAAATTGTGAAAAATAAAAAATCTGTCATGTTAGGGTATTTTCTTATCGATTTGTTGTCTTTGGCAAAGTTGTAGTTTATGATCAGGACTTTTTTTTTTTTTTTTAAATAAGTTCCCAAAGAAAATTACGATATTTTTATTTGCCTTTTTTTATCATCAAAAGTTGAATTCACATTTTTTGTTTTTTGTTTTTTTGTTTTTTTAAAGAACTGAAAAACATTTTTTCCCTTTGTTTGTCAATGGAAACATCTAGTTTATGTTTTATATTCTATTTTTACAAACAAAAAATTGTCATAATTAATTTAAAAATTTCCAAAAACTAAAGAAAAAAAATGCAAGAACAAGAAAACATGCTTTCAAAACAACATATTTGCTTAAAATTCCCGACTTGTCCCGAGTTTTTGACGAAAATTACAAAATCTCGATTTAGTTGTGGGTTTTGTCAAATTTTCCAGCTTGAGTTCCCCATTCTTATTCTTTAGCGATGGAGTTTAGGATAATGCATAATCTAGTTCCTGTTTTATTTACAAAGGTGTAAATTTCAAAACTCATGTTAAGAGGAAAAATGAAATTCGCAAATGAGATTTATTAGATAGATATTAGAGAAATATAAATAACTCAGTAAATTTCCTACAATTTTCAGTCCCTCACGTTGTTGATCGGACTGCTGGTTGCAGTCTCCTAAAATGAAAGGCCCAATTTTTCAACGTTCTCAGAATCCATAGACTTTTTTTTCAATTTTCAATGAAAATTATTTTTAAAACGAAAAAAATGATGAAAAATATTTCAACATTTTAGTTTCAAGAGTAGCCTTTTGAAAGAGCAGAAAGCACTTATTTGGGACATTTTAAAATGTTGGGCTTGAGATGTTATAAAATTTGAAAAAAATATTGAAAAGAGAAGAAAATTAAAAAAAAATCTTTAAAAAAAAATTACAGTAACCCGCAGTCAACAATTTCAAAATGTAAAAATCGTAGGAACTTTTCAACATAAAATATTTTCAAATTAGGCCAAATATTTTTCAAAGTTTATGTCACCTTTCAAAGTCGGCCTGAATAATCAGGAAGCATTTTTAATTCGAAAAGCTTTAAATTTTAAATGAAAGTTAAAGTTTAATAAACTGAAAACCAGTTCAAATGCATTTTCCTGCGTTTATAAACATTTTAAATTTTCATGAAATACGGTCCGACGAAAAGTTTTTTTTTTTCGCGAAATTTTTTTTTTCCTCGATATTTTGAAAACTAATGATTGAAAAGCAACTAGGCGCGTGTAAAATGCATTTTAAAACACTTCATTCATTCTAATGTTAAAAACTAGGCTTGTAATTTAAATTTTTAGGCCTGTAATCAAGGGTCCTGATTGTTCAAAATTAACCACTCCATTCGCGAGCACAAATAGCAGGCGACGCGATACTGCCCTGATGAATTCCTACTGTTTGTCACTTTCTCACAATTCGCTCCCGAACACTCTCGCTTCTACTCTCCTTCTCTTTCTGATCGGCTCAGTCTCCGAACGGCTCAGGCAGGCCGAACGTCACCGATCACTCTGAACTGAAAACATTTTTTCTATGATGCGCTGCGTTATACTCATTGATTTGGGTTGCCTAAAATCAATGTTATCAATTAAATTGTGCATTTATTTTGATTTCATAACATTAAAGACACCATTCAAAGAGACTTCCACCAAGAAAAAATCAAATTGATGGCAAACTGATGGCGTGAAGACAAAAAGACTGCCGCTCTTCGCTGAGCATGGTAGTGTGTGAGTGTCGTCGAGCGACGGAGTAGGCAAATATTTTCACGATGTATTTGTTCGCTGAGTGAACAGTTCGGGCCACTCGCTGGCTGCTTGCGAGTATCATTCGCTCATGAATGCTAGCGGGTTAGAATAGGCGACGACTGGATAGGCGATGAGTGAGTGGTTTCTGTTCATTGAACCGAAAATCAGGACCCTTGCCTGTAATTTAAATTTTTATATTTTTTTTATTTTTTTTACCCCAACTCCTGAGAAAATTAACTGCAAATTTAATTTTGAACTCAACCAAATTGCAAACCTTGCTCGTTTAGAGCAAATAAGCCCACAATTTGTTCAATTCGTCCAGCTGCCGATCATAATCTAACGTCCTCCGCCAACAGCAACCCCAACGGTGAAAATGACAAATGGTTGATGAACATCACAAGGTTATCCGCGCGCGGGGGTCGAACCTTCTCGAGGAAGAACGTTTGCGGACAGATTCCAATCTACTCCTCCGAGTGACATGCCGTGCCACGGCCAATTAGTCTTGCTCGAGTTTGGCTTTGACCGCGTCCCCTGGAGGTTTCGGTTATCTCCGGACGCCACATCTCTCCGCGCAGATGTCGAGGGGTTGTTTGAATATTACGTAACGTCTTTTGTTCACAGAATCTAAGGGGGCTTGAGATTCTTCTATTGTTAAGCGGGCCAGCCCTACTGCGTTGTGTTTACCGCAGAGAGGATTCTGAGAATGGATAACATTTCACAGAATCTACAGGGGAGGAAGGATGCGTGGACATACCGTACAAAACGCTCCCATCTCGAATCTCTTGGTAGATTCAGGTATTCAAGTCGAAACTTTGCGATGCGTAATTCGCGCACGACCCCTTGACTGCTCTCGTTTAGTTCGGCGAACAACGGCGTGCAACGTTCTGTCTGAAATGGATCTGACAATGACCCCCGCGTCGCAGTCACAATTGAGCAGTGTGGAGAGTTCTTTGAGCCCCTGTCTTGCGCGTTGATGGCATCAATTTAGAGTCGTTCTTCCGGACTGTGGTTCGTTGAACGATCTACTTTTCAAATTCGAGAAGGTCGGTGCAGTTTCCAAAGTTTGCTCAACTATGAGAGTGAAATTTGGGGCACTTTCTTATCGCTAACTTGAATTGAACGTCATCGTCGTTTTCGCCAGTGTGATTGCACCGGCCAATCGTTTTTCGCTGATCAGCCGCGAATCGCCACAGCGAAAAGCGCATTTGCGGCGAAAACCGTCCAATCTGCGCTGCTAATAACATATATAGACAACAAAAAAGTCAGGAATCATAAATTATCGCTTCGCGCGTCTTCTCAAACTGCATCGCCGGCTAATGATGGCATCAATAAAGAAAGAAAAAATCTATAAAAGTCAATCGACGCGCCGCCAGTGCTGAGCTTTTGGCCTTTTACCGGGAAATAGACCGAATCGGAAACTCTTTTTTAAAACGATACACTCTTGCTTTCATCAGCAAAAGCGCGATCGCGCTCAAGTTTGCAGGCAAAAAATCGCAAACGATTCACAATTAAAATTCGGACAACGTTTTCTACAAAGTCGCGCTGCGAGCGAAATCGAAAATAAAAGTGTCGTTAAAAGTAGTGTTTACTGGAGATCTCTGGAATCTGGTGGTACACCCGAACGAGAGAAACTGAATCTTCTGACAAGATTGACAGAAATTTTGACATCGTGTGTCATGGCAACACTCGCTGGCCGGCAGCGAAATTATGGGAAAGTATAGTAACAGACTTGGATTTTGTTGATACAGCTTATCTCAACCCCTGCTTCCAATGACCCATAACAGAGTGGCAAAGGACCTAATGACCTAATTTTGAGGTCATTGGGCTTTTTCCGTATTCCAAGGGTTGATTAGACGTCAAAGACTTTTGGTTTGGGTGTATCATCTGGCAAGAAGTATCCACGACATGTGTGACTAATGCACACTATTTTATCACTGCAAAAGTACGCAAAAAAAATCTACTATACGAGATAATACCCCTCCTTAAGAACCTATAAAACGGCGGGACTATAACTTTTCCAAAGATGGAAACTTGGTTTCGCGTCTATTCGCTTTTATTGCCGTTGTTGTCTGTGGAGAGCGGTGCGGTGCGTTGTAGCAGGTAGTAGTCAATCCGCGGGATTACGCGCCGCCCGTAAAGATTCTAAATCATCGCTTCTTGGCGCAATGGGTTCTGGTTAAGACGGTCACTTGGGCTGCGGCTTGCAACGGGTAGCGAAATGGATCATTTGAGGCTGGAATGCTGGGGGTGCGTTTAGTACTTGCACAACGCTTTCTTAGGTCGTAACCTAAACCTTTGAAATATCCAAAAATGTGTAAACTTCAACTGAAACTCATTTTTGGGATACCGTGGAAAAATTCCCCTATCCCCTTAAACAAGTGGAAAATACTTTCCTCCAAATTATGTGACTCTTTTTCGGAAGCCTACAATACCTCCAAATGAGATATCGAAGCAAACCGAAGTAGACATTGTATGATACCAAAGTACTAACCTGGTTCTACTCTGTACTAAACGTACAAAGTCAATCTATTTCGATTTCAATTGTGTAACATCTGCCAACCGGTGACCCTTTTACGTCATTCACTTACAACAACAACCGAGTCCCAAATCGGTGGGGCAAAAAAAAAGAGCAAGGTCAATCAACTTTCCATGCAATATCAGCTGGGGCAAATCTCCGTCCCATGCGAAAAAGTGGTTTTCTACTATCGATTGCAATAAGACTGTCAGACCGTGCGGAAGAAATACAACAAAGTTAAACAAACAAGGAGACTTTCAATAAAATAATGTCTCCCTCGTTCGGGGGTGCCTATCGGCAATCGCGGTTGATATTGACCAGGATGTGTGGAGGCCAACTCCCACACCGACCAACCGGGTTTGGGGTGTAGAGAACGTCGTCGTGATGGGGTAAACACGAGGCAGTTGTAGGGTTGATGGTCCAGAGTTGGATCTTTCAAGATATCTTTGTAATATACGGTAGAGTGTAGACTGTGGAATACACACTGCAGACAAAAGGTTGAACCAAGGTTGTTAATCGATAAAATTATCGTCGGGACGATAACGATAATCTATCGCTATCGTTATTTCGATAATTCTATCGGCGATAATCTTATCGCCGATAATGGACGATAACTCGTTTTTAAAATCTTTCTAAAAACAACATAATTCAACCGTATCAATGCTTTCACTAAGAATATATTTTTTTGAAAATCTAGTAAGTTTGTACTAAAAATTGTTCACAAAATATCGTATTTTGCTTCGATAATACATAAATTTTCATAATTTGCAATATGGGTATCAAACGAAGCCAAATTGTGCATGCTTTTACACTTTCATTAGTTTTTTTTTTTTTGTTTAAAACTGAAATTTTCACAAATTATCGTATTTTTTTCTAAAATACCCAAACTTTCAAAATATGCAATAATGGTATCAAACGAATCGAAATTGTGAATGCTTTTTCACATTATTAGTTTTTTTTGTAAAATTCTAAAATTTTCACAAAATACCGTTTTTTTTTCGAAAATACTAAAATTTTCATAATGTGCAATATGGTAGCAAACGAATTGAAATTTCATATGCTTAAAAATTTATTAGAGTTTTTCATGAAAATAGTAAAATTTTCACAAATTACCGTTTTTTTTTTTGAAAATATTCAAATTTTTAAAATATGCAATATTTTGCATGCTTCATACATTCAAATTGCGCATGCTTAATTCAAAAAAAATGCGTCGTTTGATACCCATAATGCAATTTAATTCTTTTTTTTTTGTATTTTCGAAAAACATGGTATTTTGTGAAAATTTTAGTATTTTCCAAAAAAAAAACTCTATGAATGTGGAAAAGCAAACATAATTTCGCTTCATTTGATACCCATATTGCATATTTTGAATTTTTTGTGTTTTTGAAAAAATACGATATTTTGTGAAAATTTTAGATTTTAACAAAAAAACTCTAATAAAGTGAAAAAGCAAACAAAATGTAACTTCATTTGATACCAATATTGAAAATTATGAAAATTTTAGTATTTTCGCAATTCGCAATTTTCAGTGTAAGAACGGGCCTTGACCGATCTTATGCACCAGGTTCCCGACGAACACGCACTGCCCTTACACCTACATCTCACCCTTGCTCTGAGTCAGTACGAGCAGCACGCTAGAACACGCTTTGAGTGTTCGTGCCAGGCATGCACACCTTCTTTTCCGGTTACGCATTTTAACTCGGCCGGGGGTGGTACATTACGTAGGGTTTGATGTAAGTATAAGCGCCTAACCATTTATAGTGTGCCTATCAACTTTCATAAAGCAAAAACTGTTATATTTTTAGATTGAATTCAAAAACTAATTGTTATTTACTGTGTATTGTTTTCTTCTGAAATCTTCCCTATTGTTGAGTCGTGTTTATCTGTTGCTATTTCTTTTGTCGCGGTGTTTTGTTACAATATTTTGGTCCTAAGCATTTTATAAAAGTTTTTCAAAAGTACAACAGTAATATTTGTGTTAATCCTTTAATCATTCCATAAATTGAGTCAGGGCTCGAACCTCACTTGCTTAAGAAAAAGGTGAAGTTTCAAAACAATGGACAGTGAAAGAAATATACTATGTAAAGAATCAATAGTAAAAGAAAGATAGTAATTTATGAAGAAGATAAAGAAATTAACAATAGTTAATAAATAGAGGTAACAAACATGCTTAGATTGTATTGGGGGCAGTTTACAGGGAAGATGAGAAATTATTGAAATAGATAAATAAAGAAAAGGCACATGATAAACAAAATTGACATTGCTGCCAAATTAAGGGAAAGCAGACAGTTTGTTGCAGCAGCATCAATTGGTAAAATGGAATGGAAAAGCGTTGAGAAATAAGAGAATCAAATAAGTAAAATCGAAATCAAATGGAGGATAGTAAACAGAAGCCGTTTAAGAAAATCAGTGAAACAAAATAAACAGATGAAAGATGGTAGCTGGAAATGGAAAGGAGAGAGGAAACCCAGTTTTGCAACGTTCAGGTACATCCACAGCAGTTGACTCAACATACTACGAATCAAAACAATACCGTCTACAATCACAAATTACTTCCCTTTCCCACATTGTTGCGCCCCTTTCTTCTAGCCGTCTCGACTCTGACCCTCGATGGTCAAAGGTTTACGATCCGTTTCCACAGGCCACCAGCTAGGTCATCATGAAAACCAAGCCAACGTGGAGGTAAGAAAATAGGACACTTGCAAGGAACCAGAGCTATACTGTCCTGATCAAGAAAGATCTAACAGGACTACGGGCGTAGTCAGTGACGCTCCTTCCAGGATGTTCCTCGCCTGAGCGTCAACTGAAGAGATATCATCAGAATCATTCGCACTTGGCCTGCATGAAAATTTTAGTAGTATTTTAGTATTTTCGAAAAAAATACGATATTTTGTAAACAATTTTGAGTACATATTTTACTTTGAAACTTAAAAAAAATATATTCTTAGTGGAAGCATTGAAACTATAACATGATATGGTTGAATTAAGTCGTTTTTAGAAAGATTTTAAAAATGAGTTATCGTCCATCAGCGGTGGTAAGATTATCGTCGATAGAATTATCGAAATAACGATAGATTATCGTTATCGTCCCGAGCCTTGATAATTTTATCGTCAACAACCTTGATTGAAACCTAAAAATTGAAGACTGTTGATCGCAGACCAGAGACAGGACACTGGCGACTCATAACTGAAGACTTCAACCAAAGATACAATGACTGAACTGATGTAAAACGAAACTGACTCAATACAGATCCAAAACTGACTCAAACCAGAGCCAAGACAGATCTGATTTTAAGCTAACTCTGACTCAAAATAGATCTGACTAAAAATAGAACTGATTCCAGAATGACCTAAATCTGAGTACTGTTTTTAAACTGGAGACAAAACAGACAAAAAAGACTGAAGGAAAAGCTGATTCTGACTTCTCCGTCTGAACTGACTCCAGGCAGAACCTACTTACGACCGAACTGGCTCATGACAAAATTGACTGAAGACATGACTTACTATAAAGTCAATGAGTCAAGAAAGAACTGACTCAAGACATAACCGACTCAAGACAGAACTGACCCAAGTTAAAATTGACTGAAGACCGAATTGACTCAAGACAGAACTTACTCAAGATGAAACTGACTCAAGACAGAACTGACTTGAGATAGAACTTACTCAAGACAGGTCTGAAATCAAGACAAAACTGATTCTAGAAAAAACTGACTCAAGACAGAACTGAATCAAAACAAAACTGACTCAAGACAGAACTGACTCAAGACAAAACTGATTCTAGAAAAAACTGACTCAAGTCAAAACATACTCAAAACATAACTGATTCAAGACAGAACTGACTCAGGACAAAACTGACTTAAGACAAAACTGACTCAAGACAAATCTGACTCATGAAAGAACTGACTTAAGACAGGACTGATTCAAGGCAGAATTGGCAGAAAACAGAACTGACTTAAGACAGAACTGACTTAAGACAGAACTGACTTAAGACAGAACTGACTCAAGACAGAACTGGCTCAAGAAAGAACTGACTCAAGAAAAAACTGGCTAAAGACAAAACTGACTCAAGACAAAACCGACTCAAGACAAAACCGACTCATGAAAGAACTGACTTAAGACAGGACTGATTCAAGACAAAACTGAATGGAGACTTACTCAAGACAGAACTGACTCAAGACAGAACTGACTCAAGACAGACTAACTCTAGGCGGAACTGCCTTAAGACAGAACTGACTCAAAAGTCTCAAGACTGAACTGATTTTTTCCTCTTTCTTCAATCAGTGATTCGTATCTGGCCCAGAACAGACAACCCTACCTTCGCAACCAGAAAGCCTATCAGCCCCCCTAGGGGGGATGCAGAATCGTGCCAAAACGGAAGTATGTATCGATTTACTTCCATCATCAACCGGCGCGGCGATACCGGCACGTATCGCTCAAACTTGAACGCGCGTGTAAGGAGGAAGAGGGCGCCCCAGGCGCCGTAAAATGTAAATTTCTTTGCCGAGTCACGTTAACAAAAATGGGCTAGGACCGCGGGCCGGAGTTTGTTGTTGTTTATGGGGGTGATTTTACAACCGGATGGCCAACCCTGCCACGCCAACCTCCACGACAAATGAGCCGCGCTCTGTTTATGTTCTACACACGTCGGAACCTTGCCAGCTGAATAGCCTCTCGATGGCAGGTGAATGCATAAAACAGCTTCTCGGATGTTGACGCTTCCATAGCCCACCAACGCGCGCCCGCCACCTGCCAGACAATAGCCAAAGGACACTGCTCCCAGCGCAGAACTCGCGCGACATGAATAGCGCGAGATCTCCGTGAATAACTAGCAATTGATCTAAGTGCCGCGCGCTCGCACGAATCGCACTCCAGATCTTGGATCATTTATCTTCTTCGTCTTCCTGCGCCGTTGTTCGACCGTCAACCAGATGAATTAAACTCAATTAAACGTAATAAATTTCCATTTGCACTTCATTTGCTCTCTTAGACCTCTCCCAGCTCGGCAGAGGAGGAGGGCGCGAATTTCCTTTGTTGAACTCTATTCCCGGCGAGAACTAGCGTCTCTTCCTGGGTCGGGATCGTAAATCTTGCCCACCTTTTGCGACGGGAGAATTATCCAATTGCGCGCGAGTGACTTGCGATGATGGTTTCCTGGACTATAAAAAAATGTGGTTATCGTCATGCGGTGTGACGAAGCTCTTGCCATCATAGGTCAGCGAGTTGGAACCAGTTTTACTCTGCGAAAGGATCCTGAATGTGTAACGAGGGCAATATAAGCGTGTGATCGATCAAGAGAATCCTTTTAAGCGGTTGTAAAATCGGTAATTATTGGAAAGGAGTCGAGTAATGAGGTCTAGTTCGAGTTAGGGCAGATGTTTCTATTTTGGACGTACTTAGCAAACTAACCGAAGTTTCAAAGTTCCTAAAACTAGGTGTGTTAGCCCTCGCGTTGGAATCCTTTTAAGTGGGCGTAGAACGATAATTTTTTAACGATTTGATTCGACTAATGAGGTCTTGTCTTAGTTATGGAGCTATACCTATTTGGCACTTGCTGATAAAACTAATCGATCTAAAAGATCGAAAGCTAGGTAAACAATTCTCTACGAAATGGGTATTTTTTCTTTAATTTTTTTGGTGCCTTCATTAGATACACGGAAAATTTATAAATCAAGACTAACATTTCAAAAGGGCAAACATTTCAATTTTACGCCCTTTTTAAATGTTAGTCTTGGTTTAAACAATTTGAAAATATTTTTTTCGAAAAGATCGGAAAATTTAACGAATGTTTCATATTTTAACATTGTCAATGGGACCATTAGTTGCTGAGATAGCGACATTAGAAAATGGTGGGTTGTTTGGGTGAGACTTAAAAAACATCAATTTTCCCGATTGTAAATCATTGCATGGCAATATCACAGCAACTAAGGGTCGTATCAATAAAGTTCAATAAAGCAAAATATAGAGAATTTTCTCAGCTTTAAAAAAAATAATCAAAAGTGGGCAAACATGGGCACTAATTACAAAAAAAAAAAAAAAATGAAGTTGAAAAATTTGTGCGACCAGTATTTCTATGTTTTGAAAAAAATCAGTACACTAAAACCCCCGTTTACGCGCAGGCGTTACGCTTTTTGTTTGGTTGATTTCTCGAAAACAGTGTAATGTTTTTACATTCTTTTGAAAGCAATTTGTAGATCTGCACAAGACGTATAGATCGCTTTAAAAAGATGGCAAAAATATTGCGTCGTTCCAGAGAAATCGACGAAATACAAAGCGTAACGCCTGAGCGTAAACCGGGGTTTTAGTGTATTAATTCAAAAATTCATAACTCGGTCAAAAATTTTTTGCCCGTTCTGGAAATTTCTGAAAAGTTGGCGTTTGATATCAGAAAATAAACAAAATAAAAATAGTGTTTTTTGCAAATCAAGTATTAGTGACAAAAACCATTTTTTACCGTGTATCTTTTTTTTCAGTGTAGTCCTTATCCATACCTAGAACTTTGCCGAAGACACCAAATCGATCAAAAAAATCCTTCCAAAGATACAGATTTTCTAATTTTCATAAATCATTTTTGTATGGACAGCTGCCAAATTTGTATGGAAAATTATATGGACAAACTAATGATGCAAAATTGCTTCTTAGGGCATACCTAAGGCACCGAAAAAGTTTCACCCGGATAAAAAAATACAAAAAAAAATCGAATGACCCAAATCTGAGAGAATTGCTCTTATAGGACCTTTTTTTTAAAAAAAAAAAACTCATGAAATTTTAATCGAGTTAAATTTTTGTTTAAGAGCCTTGATTAAATTTCTAATAAACAGATGAAGAAGTTGTTTTCAATTTAAGGCTAGCTATAACGATGGATTTCATACTCTGATTTATAAACATTAGTGATTCGCCAGCTGCCGCCTTCTATCTTAACCGTTTAATCACATCTATTATCCGGTGCAACTCTTCACCTCTCGCTCAATAATTACGCAAATTAGTCTTCGTTTAACGCGGATCATTTCACCGCTTACACAATCGTTTGACGGGTACCTTGGTACCAATGGTTAATTCATGAGTCGGAAGAAAAGCTCCACAATAAATTCGAGGGAAATCTTGCTGCGCGTCGACTATTGTGGCCAATTTGGAAAAGACAAACCGCGCGCGCGGTGATGAATTTGGGGTCCACCGCGCGAAGATTTACGACCCTACGCGGTTTAACCTCTCTACCAATCGTCAGCTTTACACTTTGGGCCACACCTGGCTGCGAGTTGAGGGGGGTACAGTGGAACCCCGATGACGAGACAGTTTTTTGTTGACTTTTTCGACATTTCAACTGGGAAGGCACGTCGTCAAAAACGCGATTTTACATGCCCTCTGCACAGCATCGCAGCTTGGGAGGCATCGTCGGTGATTTTTTTTTAAATCAAACCAACAGGGTTCTACTGTGATTTAATTAGCAACAATTTCCACGCTTGTCTAGCTCCGAAAGAAAATCTGCAAGAAGCGCTGCTACTACACCCGGTTGAGGTTAGGTTAGGGACAGCTGCTGCGAAATCACCGCTGCCACTATAAATAGAGAAGAGCTGTCATAACTTTATTGACACACGCTCGCGCGTAGACACTTTCTTGCTGTCGTCGGGGGTACATTACCGGTGATAAGATGGATTTCACTTTCTTTGGCGGAGTAAGACACGCTTTGATGGATTTGCAGTCGGGAGAAATTGTCCGCCGTTGTCACGACAACGACGGGCTGCTGTCACGGAGCGGTGACTTTGAGCCGGAAAGTGACGGTCCGAAAGGAGGAGGTTCAGAGTGTTTTGGGGGAGAAATTGGCCATGGGTGCCCTTGCGTCGTGCAGTTTGGATTAACTTTCGATCTCGATGATGGGCAATTACAATAAAAAGTGCCGGTGCATCACTATGTATGAGGCGGCGGTGCTGGTTGACCATAAAGGTACTAGTTGGAATTTTTGTTGCAGTGATAGTGCAGTGGAATTGCTGAGGAATGAATTGTCTAACGCAGAATATATATTTTCATAGCTTCATAGCCGGCCGACGGACATTGAATTGACAGGAATGATGACAAATTATGTGACAACAAATTTAGGTAAAATTACATGTAAAAATAGGTAATATTAATATTCTACAATCATAATTTTCAACCTTACTAAATTAACATTTCTATCATTTTTATCATTAACGGTGCACATCACCCAGAGCACCAACATTTTTGATACAGATATTTTAATATTTTCGAAACTACGGGAACTATCGATATATGTTTTTATTCATCCCCGAAAGTACTGTCTACTAAGCGATTTACAAAAAAAAATTGCCAATGTTTAGTTCATCAATTTTGGAATAAGAAGACAAAAACTTTTTTGGTTGCTGTGCACCCTTAATACTCATTTTTTGTTACATAAAATATGCACCTGTTCGCAGACGTTATATTGACATGATTTTTTTACTGTACAATGAAAAAAAAAGCTAAAACAAAGCAAAGCAGGTTTAGGTTAAATTGAATTAGAAAAAATCATTTCGATCATTTATTTATTTATTTATTGATTTTTTTTTTTTTTTGACTTTGCTTAAACGTTGAGGAGATTTTCTTCGTGACCGTTGTACACAATAGAATAAAAGTAAAGCGTACGACTAGTTGAACATTTATAGGTGTAAATTTATTTCTTTTTTAATATTTTTACCTCACTTAAAAAAATAAAAGTCTAAAAATTGAATTTACGAGCCATGGTTTCAACATTTGAATGCAAAAAGTGTTTTAAAATGCATTATACACCTGTCCAGTTGTTTTGCAATCATTAGTTTCCAAAATATCTCAGTATTGACGAAAATTTTATTTTTTGCGAAAAATTTGCTGTACATTGGAGTTTCATAAAAATTTAAAACATTTTTAAACAAGCCTTAACATGCTAAATATGATTATCAATGCAGCAAAATGCATTTTAGATAGTTTTAAGTTCATTAGACTTCTATTTTCATTTAAAATTTTGAAGTTTTCTGGAAATTTTTTTTGCCCCCTGATTTTTCAGACCAATATTGAAGGGGGGGCGACATAAACTTTGAAAAATATTTGCAACGGCCTAATTTATTTTATTACATGCAATTTATGTAAAACTACATGACAAAGGGGTAAATTTACACAAATAAATTTTCAACTCGTTGTTTATCACCTTTTTGGAAACATGATTCGTTTCAATTTCAGACGAAAAATTGAATCTGGATTCGGAAAGTACTTTATCAAAATTTAAAAAAAAAAATCTGTTATAAGTTGCAAAGCCACAGGAAAAAAAACGAAGATTTTAAGTAATCACCCAAAAACAGGGCTGAGCTGTAGGTTAGTCGAGGTTAGTCGTCGACTAACAAGTTCTTTAACAAAAATGTCGCCCTCCTTAAACCATTTGGCGCCCTCAGCAGGGCCCAAGAGAAACTTTGCATTTTGCAAATTTGCCAAGTTGCCGATTTGTGCTGCGCCTTCTTGAAAAAGATAAAGCGCCCCCTCAGGAAGCCCCAGGGCGCCCAAAATGCCATTTTTGCAAATTAAAAAAAAAGAGCCTAAGGGAGATTCCAGGGCTGAGCTGTAGGTTAGTCGAGGTTAGTCGTCGACTAACAAGTTCTTTAACAAAAATGTCGCCCTCCTTAAACCATTTGGCGCCCTCAGCAGGGCCCAAGAGAAACTTTGCATTTTGCAAATTTGCCAAGTTGCCGATTTGTGCTGCGCCTTCTTGAAAAAGATAAAGCGCCCCCTCAGGAAGCCCCAGGGCGCCCAAAATGCCATTTTTGCAAATTAAAAAAAAAGAGCCTAAGGGAGATCAGGGCTGAGCTGTAGGTTAGTCGAGGTTAGTCGTCGACTAACAAGTTCTTTAACAAAAATGTCGCCCTCCTTAAACCATTTGGCGCCCTCAGCAGGGCCCAAGAGAAACTTTGCATTTTGCAAATTTGCTAAGTTGCCAAGTTGCGCCGCGAAACGCTGCCGCGTTTGTTTTGAATCAACTAGCAGTGCTCTTCAACGTGTTCCGTTTTGATGATTCTTTCCTTTTTCTAGATGCTGCTACGTTGCTGTTCGCTCTGTTCACACTGTTCGTTTTATGCATCGCTAGCATACAATGACCGGTGTTATGGTATATCAGGGTCTGATCTGTGTTTGAAATATACATTTTTGTTCGCTGCGATGATTTAATTTATTGCGGCTGGAGTGGCTATTTTTGCCAAATCAATAATAAAATTACCTTTAGTAGGGGTGCAATCGGGTCAAAATGATTTTTTTTATGGAATTTGCAATTCCTCAGTCTTTTTAATGAAACTTAATTATGTTTAAAGGGTAGAGTAGGATACATCCGAAATATTACATTCCAAGAACAAAACCCGCGATTTTGGCAGCTTTATATATGTGGGGTACGGTTTTCACCAAAAATGATTTTTCAAAAAATCAACCTTCTAATATGTTCTTTGAAATGGGTCGATTCCTTTGAAAGAGTAACACTGCTGAGTTACTTGTTATGATCATTGCTTCGTATTAGAGCATTATTTTAGTTTCAATTTTTAAACGATTCATCAAATTCCATCATATTTTTGGAAAATGTTAGTAAACTATCTTAGATCAATCCTTCGCTTTTTCGCTATCATTTAAATTGTTTTTGTTCGTTAGAAGTCATTAGATTAGATTAGATAGATTAGATTAGATTTGTTCGTAAGAAGTAATGAGAAGTGAATCGTTTTTTGACCCATAGTCAGACAAACTGACGGTACAGTAATGTTAACTTGATAAAGTTTTCAATGTTATTTTGAGATAGAATAATGTTGATTTTAAATGAAATATGTTTGTATGAAAATTGATTACCTTTCCGAATAGGGGATTCATACTCGTACTGTTGCTAAATAACTGTTGCAGTTTGCCGATAATCAAACAACATTTTATGATTAGTGCAGGGACCTAATGGAAAGGGCAAATGGATAAAATTTATGTGTCTTTCTGAAACTCACTTTTTCATTTGCTAACGTAGCTGTTATTTTTTTTTGTAATCAAAAAACGAACAGCATATTCCACCCCCCCCCCCCCCCCCCCCGCTCATCACTTGGCGCCCCTTGTACAAATATAGGCGCCCTACGAGGAGAAGCGCCCTCGCCAAGAACATTGGCGCCCTAAACCCGCCAACAGCGACTAACTAGTTCAAAATCGTACAGCTCAGCCCTGCCCAAAAAGCACTTCAAAAATTTCGATATCTCAGTAAGATTTTCGATATAAAATAAGCATATTTTCATATTTTTTAAATAAAAAAAAATCAAGACTAAAAGTCTTACTTGCATTTGAGCAATTCGCCACGAAATCGCTTTGAAATCAATATTTTTTTTTAAATTTCTATGCAAGACTGACATTTTTTAAAGGGCGAAATTTTTAAATTTATAGGAAATTTTCTGAACGTTAGGATTTTGTTTTTTTTTTTCAGAAATCGAAAATCTTTTTTTTTTCAATATAATTCAATCTTTAGAGGATTTTTCTCGAAAACGCCTCAATTTACCAAAATTTCGGTGAAGTAATTTTTTCGTTTGCAGTCTATTTTACATTAAAAACTTATTTCATACAATATTTTGGTGCAATATTTATATTTTTTCATGATGGTCAAGATGGCGGCAAAGTTTTTGTCCGTACTTCTCTATGGCTAAAAAGTTACGGGTTTTTGACCCTTGAAACAAATTGAAAAAGAAAACAAATTAAAAACATACTAATTTTTCAAAATTATATTTTTGCTTTAAAAAATAAAAAAAGGGAAAAAACTGCATGCCAACTTTCTTTGAATAGTCCTCATCAATACCTACAACACCAAATCGATTAGAAAATTCTTCCAAAATAAATAGATTTTCTAATATTTACGTACCATATTTGTATGGATAGTCAGAATTGTATGGAGGTTTTTTTTTTATCATAGGAAACGCTCCCACAAAGTTTTAACTAAATAAAAATAATGCAAATAAAATTTATTTCCGGAATTTTAGATGAATTGCTCATTTTCAGCCCATTTTAATTGGTAGTCTTGAAGCATGCGTCCGGAAGAAATTTTCAACGAACCAAAATAAACAAAAATCCAACAAAAAATACCCCATATCGAAATCTCAAGACAGTGTTGCCAGCTCAAGCAAATTTTAATACTCATCTGAGGGGTTGTTTTTAAATTCTACCTATCTTATAACAGTGTTGCCAGATCGACAGACTTCAGATTTCATTAAAATTTTCCCACGGATATCTATATCAAACGGGGTACCTCACAGACAGATAAATCTAATTATAACGTTCATAAAAAAATACAATATCTACTCTTAAAACACTTTAGGTGCACATAACTTGCGACAGTGTTGCCAGTACGTTTAATAATCCAACAGATCTCTTTAATTGTTTTTTTATAAATTAAAAAAGAAGTACTGAACAGTTCCCACCCAAGAAGAGAGTGATGGTGTGTCACTCGTCTTCGTCGCCACTGTCACTACATTCCGGAAGTTCCCATTAGTCAATCGCTTCGGTCGATTATTTGATTAAATTTCACCCCAGGTGAGCGCCAATAATGACCGCCAACAGGGAAGCAAAAGTGGGGGGATCCCAAAAAGTAAACATCTTTAGGAAGAAAAAAAAACAGTCAGTTTGAGATGGTCAAAAGTCAATTTCCTATTATTACACACTATAAACACAGCGGTGCGCAGATCCAATCGGAAGAGCGGTTATTGTAATAATCAATAGTGTCTCGCTATCTCGCAGCGTGACGGTAATTGGATTTATTAGTTTGCTGATTGAAAAAAAAACGCCACGCCGAGTTTCATCACTTTTGGCAAACTGCTATTTGATGACTGTGTCGCTTTGTTGTTGTTTTTTGTAGGTAATAGCTTCTTAAGACCCATTCACACTCGCTTTCGGATCCTAATCTGGTCGTTTTACTGCTGCCGCAAGAAAAACTACACGCGATTGCGGTTCGTACACCCAAAGCGCAAGATCGCTGACATTCGATGCGATTTGCAAGTTTTGGCACTGATTGACAGTTATCTAAGAAGACGGAAAGTGTTGATGCTCCCCTTTTTTAAGGGGATAAGGGAAAATCTCCACGGTATCTTCAAGTAAGTTTCGCTAGCAGTTGGACGGTTTTTGGAACGGTATAAGGTCTAGGATACGCTCTAAGCAAGCGTTGCGACCGTTGACATATTTTTAAGTGGGACTCCGGTTCGAATCCCGGTTGATTCGAGAAGATTCGACATCTCACCTTTGGGTGTACCGAAAGCGTTTTGCAAGTGTCTTCCAATCTGAGAAAAAAAAAGTTCGCCTCAAGGTATCGACGATGAGCTAGCGGAACAACCACCTGCTGGCATTGATCTTTCGGCGACGGTGGTAGTTCTTTGGCCCACGACTTAATCCCAGACCGGAATCCCGAACGGATCTTATTTCCACCCCCTCCAGCTATACCAAGGGGTGGTTCAATTAGGCAGATCGCGACATGTTACGAAAACAAATTTCAACCCGCAAATCGCTCCCAATTCCGCGGTGCGGTGTACAACTCCCCGTTAGGGGCCAACCCACGCCGCCGAGAGTTCGACAAACTCTGGCGTCGGAATTGCACCACGTCCGACCACTTCTGGAGGTTCGCGTGAACTTCCTACTTGTCCTAAGAAGTGGCGCGTGAAGGTCGTCGTCGGTGCAAAAATGTGCGAATTGCAGCGGTACCTCGGGATCGCGGAGTTTTGTTTGTTTGTCGGGGGTGAGCAACGTGTCGGTTGACCCATTCGAAGTTCAACCGGTTGGCCCAATTTGGGCCGACGAGCGATGACCTGCGCTGCGTTGAGAGGGACCATGTGAGTAATTTGTCGGAGCTATTTTTGGGTTTGTGATTGCGCAAGCCGGGTCAGAGATCAGGGAGCTTCGAGGTTTCTCACGGATTGTTCGTAATGATGCGTTGTTGTGAGGTTTGACAGTCTTACAACTTAACAAAAGTGCAGTTGATTCGATTGTCGGTAAAGTAGGTAGGCGCCGGTAATGACCAAACTAAAGAGATTCAAATTACGAAGATCCGGTTCATGAACAGTCAACCCCACCTTGAAATTTCAAAACACTGCTCCAAATACACGAGTTCACATTGAGATCGGCACCAATCGGTAAATTTACGAGCACAAGATTCCCACGATTCACCTCCATGGTCTTTACAGAACCGCGTGAGTTACGACGGGCATTGAAATTCAGGTCTGCGCGCATCCTTTTATGCCCGGCGGACGACTTTGTTGCACTTGACAACAGGACCTGGGATCCCATAAATTGCATTCCGCGACAACGCCCTCTCTGTTTTCTGGGACAAATTGTGTCCCACCCAATGAGAGTACCGCCGCGAGGTCATCGATTCCGGGAAGTTGTACGAGTTTTTTTGAAATTTATTTGACTTGACTTTGGGATGGGTGACAAATTGCTTGACTTTTTGGAAGTCAGGTAAAGGGGATGTCCTATCTTTCGGACATTCGGAGCGAACTTTAGGTCATTCGCTCAAATCAGTATCAAATAGCAGAATTTCAAAAGTCAGGTATACAAATTGACAACTTGGCTGGTTTAACAAAATTCCAAATTATTTGGATGACCCGGGGAATGTCCTATCTTTCGTACATTCACCGAACTTAAGGTCATTCGTTAAAATCGGTATTCATGATTTTCATATTCATGATTTCGAAATTCAAGCATAAAAACTGAAAATTTGATTGGATTGACAACAGTTCGAAAACGTTTGATACTCCGAGAATGTTTCGGACATTCGCCGAACTTTAGGTCATTCGGAAAAATTGGTATGAAACGGCAGAATTTCAAAAGTCGAGTATGAAAATTTACTACTCGGCTGTTTTGAAAACACTCTTCGGAATAGTTTGGATGACCCAAGAGATGTTCTATTTTTCGGACATTCACCGAACTTTAGGTCATTCGGCAACATATCAAAAGGCAGAATTTCGGAAGTCGAGTAAGAAAATTGACAACTTGGCTGGTTTAACCATAATTCGAAATAGTTTGGATGACCCGGGGAATGTCCTATCTTTCGGACATTCACCGAACTTTAGGTCATTCGTCAAAATCGGTATCAAACGGCAGGATTTCAAATGTCAAGCATGCTAACTGACTTGGCTGGATTTACTAAAATTCGGAATGGTTTGACACTCCGAGAATGTCCCATATTTTGGACATTCACGAACCTTCGGTCATTCGGCAAAATCGGTATTAACTTTATGGTTTTTAAATAATGAATAAATCTTACAACAATGTATCAAAAGCATTTTTCTAAACAACACCTCCAGCACTCCTAATGATGCCACATCTTTAACAAAAGACACAAATAAATCACTCTGAATGTTAAATCGATCTTCTCTCAAACAACCCAGCCGACCCTTTACGACAAGCACTTTGTTCCAAGGATAACGACCGCACACAGAATCTTACTCCTGAGGCCGGACGAAAACCAGGAAATTATCGCCAATTAATCGTCAAATCACTTGACTTGCGGACCTGTAGCGTAAACACAACACAAACAATACCATTAGTGACTTAACATATTCGTCTGCTGAGAGCCCGAAGGGGGAAGCTCGCAAAAAAGTGCATGTGAGCAAGTTAAGTCAGCTAGGCTATCCTGATGACTGTTAGGGTGATTCTAGTTATAACAACTGGTTTGAAGAATTAAGAGTTGTAAAATGAGAACAAAACTGATGTTCCTATTTTGGGCCTACCCAGAAAAGCTCAAAGTTTTTTCGACAATTTCTTTGTACGAGTAAAACAAGGTTCCGAGGTTATAGGACATTGCCGGGCCCCGCCTGAACATAGAGGAAGACCCAGACGGGTTCTAAGACTAATAATCGGCAAATTGTAAAACTTAGGTCGAAAATAAGGACTAGGCCCAATATGGTGCATTTTCCTTCTGTTTCAACTTGGATCACTTTCCTTTCTTCGACAATGTTTTCAAGCATTACATTTTCATTTCAGATATTTTTAAAATTTGGAAAAAAAAACAATCTTGACAGTACTCATGGTAAAAATTTAAGTTTTAACTGTAATTTTGTGTCACCCTAATGTCCATTTGAGACGCGACGCGACTTGACGCTTCTGATCTTGCAAAAAAAAAAACAACACTCACGTAGCCGCCAGACCTTTGCCCAGGTATTTCCCTGCGTGGGTGGGTAAATCAGAAAGTTTTGCGCGAGAGCGCATTAAAAGAAAGAAAAAGTGACTAATCAGAGTGCAGCGCCTTCCAGCGCGATTCTTTTCCCGCGGCGTCATTTGAGAAATTCTTTTTTCGGACCGCGCTTTTGTTCTCGCGCCAAGAAAGTGACGGAAGTGCACCTCTCCTCTTTGATTGGTCGTCACGCTCTATGGAGATCCCATTGTCTTGAAGGGGTTTCTGGACTTGATGCGAGTTTAATTTCACTGAAGGAGGTATGCAGCAAAAAGGTTTTTTTTTTTGAAATTTGAGCAAAAGCTTTTTTTTAAAGGAATGATGATGACCTCACTGAAGGAGGTATAACATTGCTTCATACATGAATTTTTTTTTTTTTACAATGCAGATTTTCAACAGTTTTTTTTTTTTGTAAAATTCAAGAAAAAAAAACGAAAGCGAAATTTTTGTCAGTACAACCACAATTCTAACACTACTCAAGTTAGTAAAAAGTATAAATAACTAAAATGCGTCATAGTTACTTGTCTGCAGTGAGAGTGAGGGTAATCAGTTAGTTAGTCCAGACACAGACACTTTTCCACAAGAGGAAATTGTCAATTTAGTGCTGACTCTGCTGCGTCTACAGCGGATGACGTTTCTTTGTTATGAATTTTCTTCGGTGCAACGAAAGAGACCAGAGAAAAAAAGAGAAACATAGAAGTGGCAAAGAAATTGCGCGTTGTTTTGCGTCATACAGATTAAATGGTCTTGGCGGGGAATGTAGTCGATTTTTTACAGTAATTTTATGGGTTTTTTATAATCCATTAGATTTGTATTGGAAATCATTTGTAATTTGAAAATAAATTTACTACAAAAACAGAGGTTTAAACTTTACAGCAAAGCTACGGTTTTGTACACCAAAACAAATACAATTACTAAATTCACCACTATTTTACTGTTTTGCCATTTTTCAGTCTAAGTTTAGGTAATATTACATCATAAAAGAGGTTATATTACACCTACAAATTTTATGCCTTCCAAATTTACACAATTTTTTATTGTTTACTCGTAAGAAATTTTTGTAATCATTTGACATAAAAAAAGGTTTTTGGAACTTTTGCCTACAATGGACAGCAATGGAAAATGATCAATTCCTTTACGCTTAAAAAGTGTGATTCTGTTTGTAAAAGAGAGATGTAAAATTTTAATTTGTAATTTTACCTCAATTTATGTGTAAAAAGTGAAATTACACAGACAAAGTTGTAAATTTACGCAGTTTGAACATTCCTCGATATTACACAGTAAAAAATTGTGTAAATTTGGAAGGTTGAATATTACCTCTTTTATGATGTAATTTTACCTCAATTTAGACTGAAAAAGTGACATTACACCAGAATAGTGGTAAAATTACACATTTTCAGTGGTAAAATTACACATTTTTTCTGACATAAAAGATGTACCCCTTCCCAGATGTAATATTACCATTATTTTTTTTTCCTGTGAAGCCAACCGATCATCAACCAACAGCCAAAATGACACAGCCTTGAGCGATTCGCGTTCTATTTTTGGCACGCAGATAACGATCGATTGTATCTCTGTTTTATTTTCAATATCTCTATAGTTTCTACCCATAACAAATCCAAATGAAACGATCACATTTTTTTCGTTCACGGAGTTGGAGTTCCCTGCCATTTTCGCAAATTTTTATTCCTCACTCGAAGGTGAAAGCTTGCGTTGTACGTTGGAAAATGTTGATCCATTTAACGCGCACCTTAATGACATCCTGATCCCACAGTAAGAGAGTCCTTCAAGAGTCGTGCTCAGCTCTTCGAGCTTCGAGGTGCCGTTCGATGATTTAACGCTTTAAAATGCAAATTAAGTCACATTTCGCGAAACTGGACCTGCCCCGTTTTGGCATCTTGGCAGTAAAACGAGAAGCGCGTTCTGCCTGTGTTCTTTCGAAAGTCAAGGTCTTTCAACTCTCGGTCGTGTCGGACCAGAGTCGCGAGGAAATTGTTGCAATTTTTGTTCTGCTTTCGCAAAAAAAAGAGCCCAACAAGCATGTGCAGAATGCATTTTGAACCGTGGGACTACTCCTGCTGCTACACACATAAGGGGAGGGAATGAAGTCATTCCGTTCTGTGGAACGTGTAAATCACGTGAGATCTTGTACTTTTTGCTTTGTTATCTGCAAACTGCACTCCATTGTGTCATTTTAAGAGGTTGTCTTTCGGTTTGCTCTCAAGTTGGTGGGAATAAATAACGTTCGTTTCGTTTAATGGAATTTAAAAGATCAGCTGAAGTCACGTCCCATTTTTCTAACTCAGCCGCCGACGTGCCTTCCGAGCATCGATGTTATGGCAAGAACGTTATCGAATTGGTAAAACTTCTAGCGGTGAACAGGTGTCCAAGCTTAAATGCATTCTTAAGAAGTGGCGTCGAATATTTTTTCACAATTTTGACTCATTCGTCGACGTGCCTTCCAAGCTGAGATGCTATGGAAAATCGAATCGACAAAAAATCTGGCTATAAACTTGAGTTCGAGCTCGAACACGGTCTCCGGAAATTACGTAGCATCTGTCTAAGACATTTGTAACTCAACCGACGATGTGCCTTCCAAGCATCGTTGATATGGTCAAAACTAGAAACTTAAAAACTTGAATAAAATCGAAAAAAATTCTGACGTTGAGAAAAATTGACACGAGTTACACTTTTTACATTTAAAATTGTTTCCAAGATGTCATCGGGCAATTGAAAAAACACATTTTTCGACATTTTTATTATTAGCAAGGCCATACATGTCTCAGCAATCAAAGATCAGATCAACAATGCCCAATGTAGAGAAATAACAAAAAAAGGGACAGAAATTTAGAGAAAAAAAAATCATTTTTTCTGATTTTTTTTTTTGGCAAAAAAAGGCTTTAACTTTTTTTATTAAAAAACCACAAGAGTACTTTTGAATTCCTAATTTAAATTTACACCCAAACATTATTTTTGGAAGCTTTTTAGGATAAATCTAGAAAAAAAATCACGTTATCTACAAAATTTTACTTGGCAAAAAGTAAACGTCTGTCATACTGTTTTCCAATTAATTTCCGAATAGTCCTAACCTACACCGAAGACACCAAATTGATCAGAATATCTCAAGATACAGATTTTCCAATATTTGCATAGGAGCAATTCTCTACGAAATCTTTTTTTTTTATTTTAATTGTTGTATTTTTTTTAATCCAGCTGAAACTTTGTTGGTGCCTTCGGTATACCTAAAGAAGCCATTTTGCATCATTAGTTTGTCCATATAATTTTCCATTCAAATTTGGCAGCTATCCATACAAAAATAATATATGGAAATTAAAAAAATCTGTATCTTTTGAAGGAATTATTTGATCGATTTGGTGTCTTCAGCAAAGTTGGATAAGGATGGATAATGATACACGGTAATTTTTTTTTGTGATTTTTAATTTCACTCAAATCATATATTTTTCTGATATGTTTTAGGGGACATCAAATGCCAACTTTTAAGAAATTTCCAGAATGGGCTAAAAGTCGTTGAGTTATGAATTTTTGAATCAATATAGATTTTTTCGAAAAATCGAAATATTGGCCGCAAACATTTTTCAACTTTATTTTTTAATGTAAAATTGAATTTGTAACCAAAAAGTACTTGAGTGAATTTTTGATAAAGTGCACCGTTTTTAAGTTATAGCCATTTTCAGGTTACTTTTTCAAAAATAGTCGCAGTTATTCATTTTTTAAAATTAGTGCCCATGTTTGCCTACTTTTGAACAAAAAATATTTTTGAAAATCTCAGAAAATTCTCCATATTTTGCTTTTATGAACTTGGTTCATACGAAAAAACAAGGAAAATTTATATTTTTAAATCTCACCCAAACAACCCACCATGTTCTAATGTCTCAGCAACTAATGGTTTTGTCGATATCTCAGCAACTAATGTTCCGATTTCTAATGTTAAAAAAAGAAACATTCGTGAAATTTTCCGATCTCTTCTCTTGAAAATGGCTTATTTGCATCTAGAAGCAATGGACAAAGTTTTACCCAAAATGAAAAAAAAACAAGTTTCAAAACAAACATTTCAAACTCGTCCATCAATGTGCCTTCCGAGCATCGATGCTATGGCAAAGGTCACGAAGCATCTGTCTATGCCATTCCTAGCTTAAAAAATAAATTAAATCAACGAAATTTCTAATGATTGAAATGAACCTGAGCTCGAACATGGTCTAAACAAGTCACGTAGCATATGTATAAGACATTGCTAACTTAACCGTCGACGTGCCTTCCAAGCAACTATGCTATGAGTAGGACTTAAATTTCAACTTGACGTAGCGATTCACTCGAATTCGCTAGTATTCACCCGTCGATTGCTATAGATTTGCAATGGCGTCTTTTAATACGATGAAACTGTATCTCTTGCTGGAATCAACCAAACCTACTCTTAAATCTCTCGGAAGTAACACACTTTTTCCCACAAAGCCGATCCATATCGAAGCCGATTTCCGCGGCGCCATCAGCTGAAGTTCACTCAATTTTTAATTTCATTCTACGACTTCGTCGTCGTCATCTATCGAACGGTCAAAGCCAGCAGCAGCAGCTCATGATACGTATCGCCATTATTCAAAGTGGCCCCAATTCGGGCGGAGAGGGGGTGGGGAGTCCGTTCGCCCAAAACCCTGCGCAGCGAATCGAGGGCACATGATTAGAATTAATTAACTTGGTGTAGTATTTCTGTTTTGAGGGTGGTACCGACCGCACAGTTTGCTCCGAAAGAGTGTGAGGTAGGTCGCCCTTCAAGCGAGAGCTGAATTGGAACCGCCGAATGTAAACAAACTACGTTGCGAAATTGAGTTTGGCCAAAAATTGGGCGAAGCAATTTGCTCGATGAAGGATGCGCAATTTGCGCGAAGCGCAAGCAAAGATGAGTCCTTTCTTCCATCGAAAATCTTCGTCTAAATAAGCAATTCTTAGAACAAGGGCACTTTCTTTATTACGTATTTTGGTTCTGTATTTCTGGGTGTCGGCCAGTAGGTTACTTGGACAAGTTCAGGCTGAATTGACGTCTGAACGAAGTTGGTGGGGAGAGGCAACATAGATTTGGCTGGTACACATTTTATCCAGAGCAAATGTTTTCTGTTGTGGCTTTGTGCGGGAAAATTGATTGCAGTTGTTTCAACACACCACACCGCACAACAACCACAGCCAATTTGCGGTGAATAGGTAAACAGATTCGGAATTTTGACTTTGACTCCAGCAGCGTACCAGGCTGTGGAGTTTGTCGGTTTAGTTTATTTGTGCTGGGTGAGTATGGAGTAAACAATGGTCAAGTAGTGTTTTTGAAACTATTTGTTTTCAAGGGTATTTAAATTTATCAATGGTAGGGGAAATATACCCATTTTAATCACTCTAAGCCGTTCGACCAATTCTCATCACTTTTGCGCTTTTCCGCTATTAAATCAACATTTTCAGATGTATCATCAATGGAGAGTTGCTTGCTCACTCTTATTTGAGCTATTTATTACTTTGGAACAGTCAAAAACACTTTATGAAAACTGTAATTCATGATCAAAGTGCTGATAGGCCGATAATAGAAATAGGCTGAGAAAGGGTATAGTTCCCCTATATCATGAACTCTTTTTTTAATAAGCAATGCAAGTTTAGAAATTGCAAAAAAAAAATAGTATTGAACCTGCCCTTAGAAAATTTTGCATTTTTTTAAATGATAGAGCAAAGCTGCGTGTATAAATAAAGTTATTTATAAAGTGGATACAATTTTAAAGGTTTTCTTTAAAAAAAATCTCATTTCCCAGGATAGCTTTCGAAAGATCGCTAGCATTAGTTTATACAAAACCGTTATGATCGGTTTTCAATCCAAAAATCAATAAAGCTTGAGATTTTTCATCTGCATGCCCTTCATTTTGCCTAACGTATAATCAATAAAATTTCGTTTTGTTTTAGAGAATAAATTAAATTATTACAGGAAGGCAGGAAATGCCTATCCGGACGATAGAATTTTTTTTTAAATATTAAATAATTTTGTTTTTTTTAAATAATTCTTTCCGTTTTTCCGAAATTGATGCTTGGGATTATTTTTTATTTGATTCAAACTTGCTGCGGGCCTTCCCCACGACCAAAGAAGCCATTTTGTGTCATTGGTTCACCCATAAAGTCTCAATACAATTTTGACAGCTGTCCAGAAAAAAATTGTACGTAAATATTCGAGAATCTTTTGAAGGAATTTTCTTGCCGATTTGGTGTCTTCGACAAAGTTGTAGGTCGGCCGAGTTTTGTAAATCAACTTTTTCAGAAAAAAAAACTAATTTCCTTAGTACGTAGTTTTAAATTTTTATCTTTTCTATATTTTTAGGGAATAAAAAACGCATCATTTGAGCCATTAGAAAGTGTTAAATGTAAAATTGAATTTTCAATCGTAAATTACTTTACAGAAATTTTGATTAAGTTCAATTTTAGCATCACAACCCGAGCAGACGGAAATAACTTGGGAATAACATTTTTTGATATTTGAAAATACTAGGCCAATAACACTTTGTTATTTATAACAGGATTTGTTATTCGTCGTTATGATTTTTTTTTTGTTATTGGATTGTTATTGTAATAACAGACTAATAACATTTTTAGTTATTCTTCGAACAAATTTTTATCATTATTTTTTGTTATTTTAACAACTAATCCGATCATCCGAATAACAGTTGGAATTATTCTTCCATAACAAAAAATGTTATTCCCCAGTTGTTATGGCTTTCAACCAATATCAGACCAATAACAAATTTTGTTATGATAACATAAACTGTTATTAAACCCTTAAGCAAAACTGGGTTTTTCAAGAAGATTCCATAACACTTTCTGTTATTTTAACAGTATTTGTTATTGAAATGGCATGAATTTTGTTATTACCATCATTTCAGAAAATATTTTTTTAAAGGTTCAGAAAATTTCCTTAAATTTCGTCGAAAAAACATTGATGATTGGTCTTTTGGTTGCTGATATAAAGCGTTAAAATATAAATTGTTAAAAAAATTTAGAATTTGGGCATACACTACAATCACAATACCATTTTGGCTACTTTCCATACAAAAATGCAATAATTCATTGTTGAGATTTTTGAACCAGTCTTAATTATTTTTATCAGATAAAGAATCAAATTTAAAAACAACAAGAACATTATTTTTGTTTTTATGTTTTATCCACATAAATTTGATCGTTTGCAAAAGAAGTGACCTATTTGCCAGTAGAAGTCATAAACAAGCTAGACCAACTTTTAAAAATTCCTATGAATTTATAATTTATGTTATCGTAAATACTTTTAATTGAAAAGATAACAAAAAAATAGAACTGTTTATTTTTTGAGATTGAAATCAATATGATATCTCATGGATTCGTAATTTGTTTCAAATAATTATTTATTCATAACTATTTATAAAATAGACCTTAAATACTTAATACAATACTAAAGGTTGAATTCATTCGGTTATTAATTGTATTTTATTCTTTAAAAAAAAACGTTACTTAATCCACCTTTAGGTGGTTGGTGCCTTCCTCGCATTCATAAAGTGTATAAATAACACTTATTTTTATCAAAATATCTGAGATCCGGCCTCAAAAAATGTGTATTAAAAACACTAAAGTAATTATGACTTTTGATAGGGTTGTCAGATTTTCAATCTTTTGGGCTCGTTGGAAAGGTCTTTTGATTACCTATCCGATGGGTCGCATGATAGATCCGGACAACTTTTTCATCAAAATATTTGAATTCCGGCTTTAAAAAAGTGTATAAATAACACTTAAGTGCTCATAACTTTTGATGGGGTGGTCAGATCTTCAATATCTCAACGCGTTGGAAAGGTCTTTCAAATACCTTTCTAAAAATGTATAGCATGACGGGTTTTCTTACAAAAACCACCCTTTTTAAATCTTCCGAAGTTTAGCTAAAATCGTTTTTTAGCATAACTTTTGAAGTATTTTTCTAAACTTCATAATACTAACTAGGGTCTTGTGGGACCCCAAGACGGATCGAATGAGACCAAAACGGTCCAAATCGGTTCAGCAAGTCCGGAGATAATTGTGTGCATATTTTTCGGTGCACGGACTCACATCCAGACACACGCACAGACATTTGTTCAGAATTTGATTCTGACTCGATAGGTATATGTGAAGGTTGGTTTACGAGGTCGAATAAAGAAGTTAATTTTTCGATTTTTTTATAGCCTTTCCTCATTGCCTTGAAAATAGTACGATGACCCCTCACTTTTTTTTGTTGGGATTTTAAAAACATGTTTGCTAGAGCTAAAAATATCAAAGGATGCTCAACAAAAACAAATCAAAGTCATGTACCTAGTTTGAGTCTATATAACAATGTCAAAAATAGTTTTCCAAAATTATTTATTAAGAATTAAAATCAATTAGTAAAACAAACGATCATATGGAGGAAAAATTACATGTATATTAATTTCATTTATAGAAGTTCGTCGAGTTTTAACTTAACTAAAATAATCCCGGTTTGTCAGTCGATTTCCCGGTTTTTCCCGAGGTGGCCACCCTAGAATTAATATAGTTTCCATTGCTTTATCCTTGATTTTTTTATAACTTATTACTTAGTAAATTTCATTTCTTACAACAACTTATTATTTTCATACAAGAAAATGATTTCAATCATTCAATGATACGTTTGACAGTCCAATAAACAATTTTTTAGTGGCATTAAGTACAATTTCGAATAACAAAAAAAAAACATTCAAAAGCAACACTTTAAAATAGTCATTAAAAAGTTGTTATGTTATAGACATGACCAAAGTGAAAAAGAACATTAAAAATGGAAAAAAAAAGTCCGATTAAGAATAACCTGGATTGTGGTCATGTGTCGAAATGCAAATTTTTATATCCGGTCTCGAAAATCATGAAATAGTTAAGATAGTCAATAGACTTCCACAGAATAAATAGGAATGGAGAGCATTTTTTAGTTTTTTTTAATTATTATTTTTATAAATTCTTTTTCACTCCTTCCAATTACGACAAACCCCGCGGCAAGGAATGCCATAAATCTGACGGAAGCTTTCGAACTTTACAATTCCTCCAAAATTATAAAGTGTAGAATAAATTTACTAACCCATAAACTGTACGCGATTCGCGCGCTCCTTCAAACAATAATAAAATAGCAGAAGAAAAAAATCGAACCGCGTGCAAACCGTAAAAAGACGCCGCCGCCCAGCCACACAGTTTGGTATGCCGCTGGGCAATATAATTTTTTTGTTGCTGCTTGAGTGACATGTGCAGTTAAAAGTTTTATCTTGGTGCCATTTTTTCCCACGCCAATTTGTGACAATCATCGCCGCTCAGAACAAAATTGAGTCATATCGATTGGGTGATGATTCTTTCTTATTTTTTTAAAGTGATTGATTTATGCGGTTTTTCAGAGCGCTCAAGATTGTTTCAACTTGACACGAATACCGGCGACGACCTTGAAGCATAACTCTACATTGTTCCCGGCGCTTCGCGCCGCTTCAAGCTTTAAAAAGTGACCACCACCTTGTGGACCTTGTTGACTCGTTTGAATAGCCTCTCCCGAAAACAAAAAAGAACCACAGAAAAAAGCCCCCACGTGGATGCCAGAAGCTTGAGATTGATGGTTGTGTGACACTCGAAACCCATCCATTCAACGGCGAAGCTTTTGTTTGCCTTGGCCATTATAAGTCAACCAAACAAAACAAAGCAGCAGCTGAAGCAGAAGTAGTCAGTGGCGCTAATGGGGAAAACATTGCCTTGCCACCTTCTTCAGAAGGTTTGGGGGTCCGAAGAAGTTCCCCTCTGAAATGTGTTTGTTCAGCGCGCGCGTTCACTTTCTTTGGTGTTGGGATCGAACTTGGCAAATATTTGAAGTTCTTCGAGCGTAACCTAGATTGAATCAGTTCAGCCTCAGGAATAGCCTTTGGTTAGGCAACCGTTAGAACATCGAGAACTGTATCTGTTTTGCGAAGCAAAAACGATCCAATTTGCTTTTCTAGTACGGACTTCACTGACATCTTTGGTGTATCAATATCTGGTTCGTGTCCCGACTAAACAGAACTGCATCTTAAAACTAGAATTGCTCCATAGCTCAGTTGGCTAGACCATCGACGAATTCTGCGGGGCTGGCTGCTTCTTCCCACCCATACAGCTATTGTGTGACACCTTACCTTACGTTCGACCGCTTCGAGTCGGACTCGTCGCCGGCCGGCGAGTCGAGGTGGCGCTTCGGGCGCTTCTCCCGGTAGCCCCCGGAGGAGCGCGACCGGGACCTGGAGTGGTGGCGCCGTTTCGAACGGGGCATCTAAAATGTAAAAAGGGATGAATTAGTTAAGAATTTTAAAAGATATTTGGTAAAAGTGATTTTGATATTGTAGAGTAAGACTTCTGAGATGAGTTCAATGAACCACTGAAAAATAACAAGGTAGAAAAGGGATGAATTTGAACAAAGCTAAAAGTATGGAAAGAAATTCGAAGTACTAGCAGACTGGGTTGAACGATTATCAAAAAAAAAGTTCTTAAGCTTTCTCAAATTGCAAAAAAAAAAAACAGGTGAATTCATAAACCTTGAGAATGAAAAGACTCAATCTATCGACAGACCGGATCCTATTGTGATAGATCAGGTGACCAAAAAGTTCAGCTGCCAGCAATATGGGGACCACTTACACCACATTGCTTAGCCTTTTTCTTTGTGTGTACTGTGGAATTCTGATATCCTTTCTGAATATCTCAGAAACAAAGAATCCACTTGTCGCTGTCGCGGCAACGTTTAAATTCTGAAGTGGTAAATGAGAGTAGGTACTTCAATTTGACGTCCGTGTTCGGGAAGCGCATATTTTTCAAGATTTCTAAAAATGTGCCTTTGTGGTTTATGGATGGTCCCTACACTCAATGTCAAAAGTATCCTTTTTTCAAGTTCACCCGACGTCACCCTTTTAAAAGGGTATCGAAAATGTACTGATTTTGACATACCCTTATGAAAGGGTGACGCCGGGTGAACTTGAAAAAAGGATAGAAAGTATCCTTTTGAGGGATACTTCTGATTTTGTGTGTAGTATTTAATTCGTATTTTGCATTTTACAAAAAAAAAATACTCAAACTATCAATGATGGGAAAGCGTTTTTTTGTTGTTGTTGTCATTCGGTTATCCCAAAGCCTTGGAAAAAAATCACTTCTGATAATCGAATCACAAGAAAAAAAGATTCGTTGGCTTATTTTTGAATGTAGAGCTCAGGTATGACCCCTAAACTACGCTAAAGTGATTTAGATTTTTTTAATCCAAGATGGTGGCCAAAATAGCAGCGATGATATATTGAGAAAATGCATTTTGTAATTTAATAGGCAACTGTTGCGCAAATTTGACTAAAATGAGGTCGTAGAATTCGAATTTGATGTTAAAAGTAAGAAAATAAAAATACGATTTTACAAACCTTCGGATAATCGAGGCTTAGGATAATCGAAACTTCGAATAAAATATGAAGAGTGTGAATTATTCATTCCTGTCTAGCTATCAATACTATATTTTTTAATTTAACCCTTTCAGGCCTGATCAAAAATCAAAATTTCCAAAACCAACCTATAATTTTTGTATGGTCATAACCATAAGAATCATTTTCGCATCATAAACTTATTTTTTTTTGAAATTCTGGCCTGAAAGGGTTAAGCCAGTGTAGGGAGGAAATTAAAATGTATCAAGTAAGATCACAAACATGCATGACTCAAACATAAAAATTTACAAAGTAAGCCTACAATTTTCGTATGGTCTTGAGGAATTTATATGATGAATTAATAAAAAAAAACTTTCTGATGCATGGCACTTGCGGAGTTAATAAGCACAGCGGAAAGCAGCTGCCCCCTAGTATCAACCTGTGCTTACTAACATTCCTGTCCCCTCCAAAAATCGAGATCTACAAACTGACATGGTGGGCGCCGTTGGTGGCCACCTATTCGCACAACTGGTCTAGTTTTAGCAATCATAGTGTTTTATCTCATGCTCATGCTCAATTTTCATATGGTCTTGAGGAATCATTTTCAAATCATTATTTAAAACATATGTTTTTGATGTCAGGCTTAAAGGGTTAAGGAGGTATTCCAATACGGGAAACTAAACATAACTCAACCTTGAAAGCCAATAACTTCTGGTAAAAAAAACGAAGTGCCTCTATCTCACTCTGTTGGATTGAAGATACTTCTTTTTTCCTGTTCGTTTCTCATTCTTGTCTAATAACAAACGTTTCGGAATAAAACAATTTTGAAAACAAATAGTTCGGATTTACTGAAACGAAATATAACAAAGATTCTATTCTGCCTCATGAAGCCGAGTCGAAAAACGCAAAATCTTAAAATGCTGGAATTTAAAATGACGGATTATATTTTTTTGCTCAGAATAAAAAAAACAGATGGAAAACCCATAACAATGATTATTAAATTCTGTGGATGTTTATAATGTATGAATTCAGAAGTATAGAAAATCATGTCTGTACAACTTTTTTAAAAAGTTGCTAAATTTAAAAATAAAATAATATTTAGAAATTTGAAAATACAAGCATTTTGAAATTTTGGAATAAAAAAAACTGAAAAATATAAATTCAAAAATTCAGATATTAAAATATTTAAATATGTTAAAAATTAGGAATATAAAAAATTCATAGGTCAAATAAATAAAACAATATAACAATAATTTAAAGCTTAAGGATCTGTAAAATTTAAATTTAAGAAAAAAATTAGCTCAAGTTATTCAGAAATATTGAAATCCAAAAAAATACAAAGATGAAATTTAAAATTAAGGGGTTACATACATGTAAATCGACAAAAAAGTCAGAGGTTGGTGGGAGCACACACTTAATTTTATTTAAAATCTGTTTTCAGGGCATTCAAAAAAAACATTTTTATCTATTAGCAAAACAAACAAGAAGACATTTGGTTGTATCATTGCTGAGATATAGCTATTTGAAGTTCGCAGGTTCAAAAAACGGGTGCCACGATATCTTAAAACTGCCTTGACCAAATCGGCTCAAAATTTTGGTGAAGACTCGTTAAACCGATCCTGTGTGCATGACGAAGGCCGATTTTCATAAAACTTATTATAAAAAAAGATAATAATATTTTTGTGTTTTTCTAATCTAATCTAATCTAATCAGATCCTAGCGCAGCCAATCTTTCGAAGGGATCCTGGAGAGTGCCTTAGGTTAGATGACGCCTAGCACTCTTCTTGTCATTTATTAACATTTGTAGTGCGCCATTGCATTAGAATGCATTGAAACATCACAAGCGTTAAAGCGGCCAGGCCTACTGCGTAAAGCCGTATTGCAGAGATGACTCGTAATTGGGTTGAGTTTGAGCACAGAGTGTTCGAACAACAACACAATTCTGAATCGACAGGGGAGGAAGAAGCGTGGGGACACACCACCATACGCTCCGAGATTTTGGTTGTATTCGTTGGGAGCACCATGCTAAGAAGGTTTGGTACTCCGGGACCCTCTGGGATGGGACATTGTATTTCCACGAATGCCCTGGACACTATTTGCCGTGGTTATAGCGCCACAACTCGCTCTCTGAAACAGTATTCCTAATTCCAGTCCAAGCTCACCAAGTCTTCATGGCCTAGTGGTTAGCATTTTTGCTTACCAATCCAAAGGACGGAGGATCGAATCCCGCCTCGAGCGACTTTGATTTTTCGTTCATATTCAACATTTCAAATTTGTGTTCTTAACTTTCTCGTTGGGAGCAGCTGGGAATCGAACCCAGAACCATTCGCTTACAAAGCGAACACCGTAACCAGTCAGCCACGGCCACTCCCTATAAAAATATTTTTGTGTTTTTCATATACAAAATCATTAGTTTTTGTATTTTTTTTTTTTTAAAGCAAAATTTCAAAATCAGGCTTCGTCATGCACACGGGATATGTCTCCAGAGTCTTCCCCCCCCTTTTCAGCCAATTTGGTCCATCCCATCTCGAGATATCGTGGCACCCGTAAATCAACTCGGTGTTTCGAGAAAAACGCTCAGAAAGTTTGACAGTCCGCTTTGCGCACGGCAAAATTTTGAGCTTAAAATCGTCTCTAACTCAGTTTAATCATGAAATACCTTCATGAAACTTTCAGGAGTGATTGAAAATCATCTTTTTAGTGGATTCAATATGTATGTAACCCCTTAAGGAAACCCAAATATTTTCAAATTCTAAAATATAAGACACTTCCGGAATTTCAAAAATTTAATAGTTTAGAAACTTTTAACGTCAAAAACGCAAATAAAATTGTTGAAAATTTCATATTTTCTGAATAATGAAATTTTTCTATTTAAGAATTTAATAAGCTTTTTCTTTCAATTTAAATATTAGCAGGCGACTTTTTTCTGACTGTTTGAAAGCAGTTCCGACTAAACTTTGGCCACGCCGGAACTGACGGTTCCGATGACGTTTTAAGGTGGAAACCCATAACTTTGGTTAATTGAAAATCACGACCATCTGAGGCAATTCAATGGTCTTCTGGTCCAACCTGGTAGATTCGAAATCGGTTCCCAGTGGCCACCGGGGGACACTTCCGAAATGTGCAGTCAACCATATCATGCGACGTGTCAAACTTCGTGAAATTGGAAATGATGACCAGTTAAGGTCATGGGATTGCCCCTTGGTTGCACCGGAACCTGCTACCGGGGACCACTGAAGGACACTTTCGAGGCATACAAGAAACCTTAACATGCGACGTGCCAAACTTCATGAAATTGAAAATTTTGACCATTCGAGATCATGCCGAAGTCCCGTGGCACAATTTGGCTGCTCCGGAATCGGTTACCATTGACCACTGAGGGACATTTTCTCGAATATCGAAGAAACATGATCACGCGACGTGTCTAAGTTCATGAAATTCGAAATAATGACCATTTATGGCCTTGCCGATGTCCTCTGACTCAACCTGGTCTCTTTGGAACCGGTTACCGGTAGCCACTGAGGGGACACTTACGAAACATACAAGAAACCTCTTCATGCGACGTGTCAAACTTCATGAAATTTAAAGTTATGACAATCTAAGGTCATGCCAACTACATCTGAATAAAAATAGTCACTCCGGAACCGGTCACCGGTGGCCACCGGGGGACACTTCTGAAAAATGCAAGAAACCTTATCATGCGACATGTCAAACTTCATGAAATCGAACATTATGACTACTTGAGGCCATGCCGACGTCCTCTAACTTAATCTGGTCAACCTGGAACCGGTCACCGGTGGCCATTGGGGGACACTTTCAGAATGTGCAAGAAACCTTCTCATGCGACATGTCACACTTCATGAAATTGAATATTTTGACCATTTCAAGTTCTGCTGATGTCATCTGACTCAACATGGCCACACCGGAACCGATTACCGGTGGCCACCGGGGAACACTTCCGGGAAATTCAAGAAATCTTGTCTTGCGACGTGTCAAACATCAGGAAATTGAAAACGCTAATCGTCTTAGGTCATTTAGACGTGTTTTGACTTAATCTGGCCGCTCGAGAAAGAGTATTTGAATTTTTGAATGGTTTTCATATTTCTTATATTACTGGAAAAGTAGAAAAATAACAATTCAAAATATGTTTTAAGGCTAATTATTTTGTTTTCTTAATTTTTTGAGCATTTTTTAAAGGTGAGAGGCAAAATATTAAAAGAAATCTGAATCAACAGATGGAAAACTCACTAAAAATTTAAGATTTCTCAATAAAGGTAAAAAACTACTGGCGGAATTTTCCGATTATAGGCAATTTTCTTAGCTTCTTTTTTGCCACGATTACGAAAATTGTTGCAATTTCTCTAAATCAACAAATTAGAAGAATTACTTTCAACATCTCAAAGTAACTACAAAACTTAACACAAAGAACTTTCCAAATCACTTCTCCACATCGATTACGAGGAAGCAGCAGTTCTCTTTCGCGTTCGAAAAAGTTCCCCTTGAAAAAAAGCCACAAACTCAATACAAGCCTAAAGCCACAGTGACGTGAACAAAAACAAGATTCCGCATCATCAACATTGGGCCTAGCACGCGCAGCAGCTGTGCTGCATCGGGCACAACATCTCAAGGTCTTTTGAGCTAGATTTTTCCAAGAATTTAGGTACTTTTCGGGAAGCTCCTTCAAAATTTGTTACTTTTGTGTGTCGCAATTTTGCGTGCAATTCTGCGCTTCGCGCAGCAATTAAAAGTGCGTGCGTGTTTCTCCACGCACACATCCGCATAGGGGATTGAGCTATAAATAGCTTCTGCGGTTCCAGAACCATCAACCGTCCGGAACGACTCGCAGATTCCGTAAATAGCGACGATACCTTCGAGCGTTTTACGCACAACAAAACACAGCGCCTGGCTGTCACTTTTCGGGGGGAGAGAGGGCAGCCATATTGGATCGGTTCTCTCCGCACAAAAAAAAAGCAAAAGTCCCGTTTTGGTTCCGGCAATCCGGAATCTGTTTGCCCCGAACCTGTCCCGAACTCACCTCGATTGCTGCCGCTGGTCGCTGCACAAACTTCCACAGATAGTCGCTGAAGATGCTGGTCACACGTTCCCAAGTTTTCGACGCCGAACCGCTGAAACGTATCAACATCGATCCGTCCCCACCAATGCCGTGAACTGCCCCGAGGACGTTTCCTCCTCCTCTCTCTCCTCTTTGCTTCAAATCCTCACCAAACGCGCAAAACTTCAAACTTTTGCTGCCGTTTGACGTTTCCACCAGCACAACAGTAGAGGCTGCCGCTGCCAGCAGAAAAAGGCCGCCAACGAAGGAGACTGCAAAAAAAAATCCGATGTCTTCTTCTTTTCCGCGATGTCAACTTTCGCGACGTTTTTTTCTTTCACCAGCAAAACATTTGCCAAATTTGCTTTACATCACTTTTGCGCGTTCCCCCGCGAATTAAATTCACACACTTTTTTTTAATCGCGCCCCCGCGAAACCGACTCTTTTAACCGAACTGAACGCACTTTTTCAAAGCAGAGCGTAAAATTAACGGATTTTTCTCACATTATTCTTGACTTGGCACCGCGAAGAGCACACACCGAAAACTTTTGCTGCTGCTGCACTTTTTGGGAAGCTGGGTTCGCGATTTGACAGAAGAGCTTTGAAGGTGTGCGTGAGAGAGGGGAGATTTGCTGCAGCTGCTGTGGAGAGTTTTGAAAAGTGGTTTGAGGATTGGCCGCCGAAAAAGCTCGAGGGAGGGTGGCGCTGCAGTGGTGTTTTTGGAGAAGCTTTTCGGGAGGCACAGATGAAAAGACTTTATGTTTAGCTTTTTGCTAAACATTTTTTTCTTTTTTTTGTCCAATGCAATCTCGAATGCAATATTATTTCACGTTTAGTGACGCCTCGATCTATTCATTATATTTTTTCAAAAAATTATATGATGAATTATTTCATTGAAAATTTAAAATTTTTACTGAAAAAAAACTTCTAAAATTTAATATTAACTATTTAGAAAACAGAGCGGATTCGTTAATTGTAAAATTGTTCAACAATTTCCGAACATGTGGTTTCAAGCTTTTGACATTTATCAGTCGTTATAACGAATCCGCTCTATACAATGTATAAAACCAGGTTTAATATTTTTGAATACATTTTCATGTATCTAATGGCTTTTTAAATCATTAAAAAAATAAGAATTTAAAAAAACCGCTGATCATAAAAAGACGTTGAACCTTAGAAAAAAATATATTTTCATAGCTGCACGCAGAAAAATGTTTTGTAGAATCAGCCTGTACGAGGTTTGAATCAACAATTTTTTGTTGAATATAATTATAACAAAAAAATTGCGTTGAAACAAACCTTGATTTTCTCAATTCCACAACAATCTTTTGTTGTTTTGAAAAAGCTGCTTTGACGTTTAGCGTTGATTCAACAAAAATCATGATTTTTAAATCAACTAAACGTTTTGTTGATTCAAATATGCCTTATGTGTATATAAAATAAATCGTGATAAATTTGACAATTTCGTTTTCAGTTAGGCTTGAAATTTTGTTTTTTTAACTATAATTCCAACGATAAATCAATTCTATCGATACAAATTTGTTTTAAAACCTCCAAAACGGTATTACATCCACTCCAAAATGTTTATTCGGCAACTCTACGGTAATATATTGACCTCGATATTGCCAATAAGATAAATTGAATGTTTGAAAAATTAAGTTTAGGTAAGTTTTATATTGAATTTCCAGAGTTAAATAAACTTTTATACTAATTCTAATTAGTAAACTTTATACTCAATCCAAATTATTTTTTCCATCAGTCAAGGATGCCTATTTCAAGTTGGGACACTGAATTGATGGTAATTTGCCAACAAATAAATGTATTTATGTAAATTTTTCGAAAGATATATAAACTTTTTTTTTGCACCTTTTTTTTATTTTTTGGAAAAGTATTTCTTTGTTGTATAACTTTTTATAGAAATCATCTTTTCATGAGCTTCTTGAAGCAAAATGTTCGGCATGAGTTTCTGAACAAAAGTTCAAACTTTAAATTGTTTACATGTTTCATCACAGAATGTGCAAAGTGCCCAAGGGGTGTAAATACTTTTTTTTACATACTGGGAATGGGTCATTCTATAGAATCCTATGGGGATTGAGTTTCTGGGGGATTGGGTTTCTGGGGAATTGAATTCTTGAGATTGGCATTTTGAGGAATTGGATAGAACCAAGAACTGTCTTCGGTAAAGTCGAAAAAATAGGTACACGGAAAAAATCAGTTTTTTATTGAACTTTTTATGACTTAAAATTTAATTTTCAAAATATGCATTTTTTTATATTTAAATTTTTGTTTTTTTATTTGTTTTAGGGGACTAACAATAAATCTTTTGAGCCATCTTTTTGTGCAAAATCTGTTTTAGGAGATATGAAATTTTGAAAAAAAAAACGTTTTTTTTTAATCCTGAAAATCTGGGCAAAAAATTACTTTATTTTTTTTAGCAAAACCGAATTTGCAAACGAAAAGTACTTTTATTTTGTTTTAATGTAAAATGTATCGTTTTCAAGTTATAGGTATTTTTTGGGTATTTGAGAGGGTATTTATTTTCAATCTCTTTTCGTTCATGCCGTTTATTACCCAAATTTTAGATTCTGTCATGTGCAGCTTGTATATGGAGTCAATCATGACTTTAATCTCCGTGTTCCAAACATTTGAGAATTTTCCCTATTTTGTGATCCATTAGATTATTATTTTTATTTAATAAAATTTTTAATGATTTTTTCACTTTTTTATTTTAATGCAAAAATAAATAAATTTTAAATATTCAGCGGCTGGGGAGCCAAACCTTTTGATTTTTCTGAAGCAGGCGTGGGCCGGATATTTATCATTAGAATTTATAATGACAAGAACGAAAAAATCTATAGTTTTTTTTAATAGGTCCTAAACATATGAAAGACAATAGTTTATTGGACCTTTTCAAAAAAAAAAAAAACTCTGGAAATGTGCTAAAAGTAATATCATATAGCAATAGCAATATTTGTTGCAAAAATCCTATGGTTAGTGGTTTGTGACAAAATTTAGAAACAAAATTGATAAAAGCCTGGATACTTTTGAATCATGACATCGTGATTCTCTCGGTGATTCTTTTTGATTAAATTAAATGAAATTTCTACATAACTCAAAGATTAGTTCGAAGATGACAATTTTTGATCAAATAATTGTTTTTAAAAATCGTAAAAATCGAGGTAAAAATAATAATTAGAAATCTAATTTCCGAAGAAATATATTTAAAAATAATAATTAGAAATTTAATTTCCGAAGAAATATATTTAAAAATAAAACAAGTTGAGTCGAGGTAGCGAGCCTTATTTAAAAAAAAAAATATTTGAATAAAAAATACTCGAAAAATTTTTGTTTTTTTTTACTTTTTGTAATACCTAATTTTTAAGTCCTTTAAAAACTAGGAAGTGTCGTGATCGGGGACTTTCTTTTATAATAAAAACACAGATATTTTGCAATTAACAAACAACACGTCTTATTCCGCACAAATTAACCACAAAACTCATTTAACAATCTTCATTCTCTCTTGTGCCGGCCGCGCGCATCTCGTTGTTTTCTCTCGCAGCTCGCTAGCGCGCTCTAGCACTCAACCCGCAATCTGTCAGCTAACAAGGCAAAATATTCATGAAGGTGCGCACTTTTGGTTGCTCTTTAAACTCTTATTTATGAATAATTCAATCTTATAATAAATACTCATTTAATAATCTATTACATATTCAGTCCTGCAACCCATATTCCCTACAGGAAGTAATTGATTTTTTTATATTTTTTTAAATCGGAGGAAATTGCCATGATTATCGTACGAAACTGTAAATTTTGCTTCGATTAAAACATTTCGATAACAAATCTCTCAAAGTACTATACACATCTTGGTACACATACTGTGTCACATAGCTACTATTTTGGTTACTTTTTTCTCTCTTGTGCACAATTTTCCCATGTTATTTTTGGTCGATTTTGACTTTTGTTCTCAAAAAGTATAAAAACAATACAAAAAGTTTAAAAACAATACGAAATACGAAATCTTTTTTTTTATTGTTGCAGTTCCAGACATAATTGTCACCGAGACACACACACTTATCTGTTTTTTTTAATTGTTAGTCAAACAGTGTAATTCAATTCAATTAAAACGATTATGGAAACGACTACGATTACGGAATTCGTAAACGATTCGCATTGAATTCCGTTTCACTTCTTGAAATTCTTTAATTATTAATTCTTAAATTTTCATGACTTAAATTCTTAATTCTAAATTTTTTTAATTTTTAAATTTCTTTTTTCATTAAAAATGTATTTTTTGTATGTAATTTATGTTGAAGGTAATAGAAAATAAAACTTCTATGTTTTATGAGATTTATTAAAGAAAAAAATATCTTTAGATCTCAAATGAAAAGTAAACAGCAGGTGAAGAATTAAAAAACATGTTTTGAAAAGTTTTTCTGCACAAATTAGTGCAACACGACCTTAACTTCTCTCAAGCTTTCACTTTTCGAACTCGCACGAGCTTTTTCGCGTGTAGACTTTTACCTGCTTCTCTACACAAGCACATTTTTCGAACTTCTCCGCTGTCAACGCGGCCCGCCGAAAGCTCCCGTCTCGTCCATTTCAATTTTACTCCCAGTGGCATTTACTACGTAAGTCATTTTGCTCCCGCACAGAAATGCGATTTTTCAATAGTTTTCCGTGCTTAACTGTGGCAAACTATTGCCAAAACGGTAATTTAGTGGGACGCGAGCGTGGTTTAAGTGAAATTAGTTGAATTTGGGTTTGGTTTTTGCGGGGAATTTGGCGTTTTGGAAATCCAGAGTGTGACGTACACGTGTTATTTAAATTTTTGTTAAATGTGTGATTTTTTCAATAGTTTTTTTGCGTTCTTGGTTAGTTAATCGTGTTTTAACTATTGTAAATTAAATATTTCCACGATTAAAGTGAAATTTTCAACTAATTTCAAGCCAAATTAGCTCAACTCCAAAACATAACCTCAAAATCGCCAAACTTCCGGCTTCGGCCGCCATCATTGTGTTTACTAAACATTTTAACAATCTGTTTCCCTTTCCGCTCCTTCTCCAGGTTATATCGTTATTCCAAAAATAACGTAACGATGTCGGGAAACCTAGACATTCTAGCGCTGAAGGATGACGACGTGAACAAGATGCTGGCCGCGACGACCCACGTCGGCAGCACCTCCGTCAACTTCCAGATGGAGTCGTACGTGTTCAAGCGCCGCCCGGACGGCGTCCACATCATCAACCTGGGCCGCACCTGGGAGAAGCTGCTGCTGGCGGCGCGTTGCATCGCGAGCATCGAGTACCCCGGAGAGGTAAGCGGAATCGTTCCTCTTTTCAACTGTTTTGGGTTAAGGAGGGGCCACTTCCGGCGCAGACGGCCAACGGCAAACGGCTTAAAGAACGCAAAGATGATGAATTAACTTTTCCATCTTTCGGGTCGGACCACCCATGACGCATAACTCCAAGTTACTGATTTGCGATTCGAAAAGCCACAAGCGCCAAGTCGGCCGGAAGTTGGCGTTCGCCGCTAACGAAGCAAACTCCTTGAAACACCCCTCGTAAGTCTTAAACAAATTGTCCGTCGTTGATGTGGTGTCGATTTCTGGAGGAATTTTGAAGCTTCAATTTTAATTATTTGCAAAAAAATTGATTTAAAGGGTAGTTTTTAGAATTGTAAAAAAATGCCGTAAAGCTCGATTTTTTCAGCACTCTTCGTATATATCCAACTCGGTGAAGCTCGTTGGATTAAAGTGCGACTCTTGCTGGTAAAACATTTTGCAAAATGTTGTTTAAACAGCTTTTTTGGTAACTTTTCTCAACAAGAAATGCAAATAACAAACGTTTTTAAGTTCATTTTGCACTTAAAAAAAACTAATTAAAAAAATAAGAATTTTACCATTTTTTGTGGCTGTATATCTAAATGCAACTTCAAATTGGCTTTTTCAGAAATTTAAAAAAAAACTTTAACATGAAAAGTGCTGTTAGGCAGAAAATTTATCCGGCCAAAAAAAATCAGCAGAAAAATTGAAGGCAGAATAAAACAGCAGAAAAGTTATAAAGCAGAAAGATGGCAGAACAGCAGCAACATTAAAATAAAAGTTCATAGGCAGAAACAAATATTTGGCAAAATTTCTAAATGATTAAATTTTGTGCCGTGTCAAATACAAATTTTCAGCCTTTTGAAATTCTGCCAAATAACATTTTCTGAATATTTTTGCGATTTAACTTTTCAGTCACAAGAATATTCTGCCGAATTGTTTTCTAAAGTTAAAATCTGCATTTAAAGTTTACTGCCGTTTAAAGCAGTAAATTTAAAATGCAGAAGACTTCAGAGAACAATTCGGCAAAATTTTTATCTGGCAAAATAACAAACATAGGCAGTACAAGTTTTTTGGCAGCAATTCAAAAGGCAGAATAGACATCCTTTTAAAATTCTGGCTTTTTTGCCATCTTTCTGTTTTTTTTTACTTTTTGTCTTTTGATTTCCCTGCTATGAGTTGTTATTCTGCCTTTCAAGGTCAAAAAAAAGATTATTTTCAAATAAATAATTTCAAAATAGTAGTAAAGGCAGAACACCAAAATTGCAGATATTATTTGGCAGAAAGGGTTATTTGCACGTATATCAAAAAGCAGAAACTTACAAAAGCAGAATGAAGAAGGCAGAAAATTTAAAATGCAGCAGGCCTTAACGTCAGATAAATTAAACTACAGAAATTTGGTCTGACCAAATCGTAAACAGCAGATAAGTAAAATGGCAGAAAAAGAACAAAATCGATTCGAAAAAACTTCTTAGTGGGGTGAATCAATCCACCGAAAGTTGATTGGCAAAATCCCAAATGGCAGAATACCTACTGGCAGATAATATCAGTTCTCAAAATTTCAAAAAGGCAGAATGTCACAGCAGAAAAATTAAAAGGCAGCTAGTTAGAAGCGCCAGGAAATTGTTTGGCAGAAAGATAGCAAAATAACATCAAATTGTTCAGAAAATTTCTTCTCAGTAAAGTAAAAGGGATAAAAGTCCACACGCAGAAAACCAAATGGCAGAACACCAAATTAGCAGATAATTTAAATCGGCAGAAATGGTTGTTTGGCCAAATGGCAGAATATCAAATCAAATAAAAAATCAATAATTGGTTTTAAAAAAGGTAGAATAAGAAGAGCAGAAAGATAGTAAACAAAAAATCGATTGGTAGAACACTAACTGGCAGATAATATTTACCCGCAGAAAACTTAAAAGCAGAAATGATTAATTGGCAGATTTGTTATAGGCAGAATGATCTCACTGCAAAAAAAATAATCAAATGCCAGAAGATGCCAATCGAACGCTGAATGACAAAAGGCAGAACACCAAAAAGGTTGAAAAATCAGAGGGCAGAAAGTTTAAACGTCTTAAATTTCTTTTATTTTATTTTTTAAATGGAAAAAATCATCAAATAGTTATTTCATGTTCCTGCCCCTAAAAATCTCTGCCTCTCTTTTCGGCTGAATCAGTTTTCTGCCAAACAGTTATTTTACGAATGATCTCACTGCAGAAATATCTAAAATCAATCGATCTTACAAATTTAAACGGCAGAAAATGTTATTTCGCACCATTTGCTAAGGCCGAATTATCATGGAATTGGAATTTGGCCAAGACAAAGGCAAACAAGTTGAATAGCAGAAAGATGGCAAAATAGCATCAAATCGATTTGAAAAATTATTAAATGGCAGCTAAATAACCAGATTTTTAAAAGACATAAAATTAGAGGCAGAATGTTTAAACAATTAAAAAGTAAAATGGCCAAGAAAGTTACACAAAATGGTGAAAAAGTTCCATCTCAATGGGTGAATCAATCCAGAGAAAATTGATTGCAGAATTTCAAAAGGCAGAACAGTAAATGGCAAAAAACTTTACAGAATATCATAAGGCAGAATCATAACACGGTAGAAAAATCAAAAGGCAGAAAAAGGCCATTTGATCTTCCTTAGATTTCTGCCTTTAAAGTTGTTTGCCCTTTATCGTTTCGGCCTGATGAATTTTCTGTTAAAATGTTATCTGGCAAATAATAACATGGCAGAAACATCAAAAAGCAGAAGATGCCAATCGTTTGTAGAAATCTAAATGGCAGAAAAATGTTTTTTTTCTGAATTTTCTAAGGCAGAATTATAATATGGCAGACAAATCAGAACGTTCAAACGTTGCAAAATTATTATTTTCAGAAAATTTATTTGGTCGAAAAAAAGGGGCAGAAAGGTTTTATAGCAGAAAAATGCCAAAATAACGCTAAATTATTTAGAATTTTTCAAAAGAAGAAAAGATTTTTGGGCAGATTTTTTATCAGAAAAAAAAATTAAAGGCAGAATTACACGGCAGAAAGGCAGACAAAAGCTAAAAAGTGAAATAGCCAAAAAGTGTTAATCAACCAAAGGCAGAACAGCAGTTGGTGGAAATTTTAAATCGGCAGAAAACTTAAAGGTTATTTTGCAGAATTTGAAAAGGCAGAATGATAATACGATATAACGGCCAAAAAGTATACAAAGGTCTATTTATCTTCTTATTACCTTCCAAATAGTTATCAGTCGAATGAGAATATGGCAGTAAAATAAAAGGCAGAAAACTTAAACGTTGGCAAACTTTTTGGTAGATTTTTGTTTCTGGCATAAAATAGAAAATTTATAGAGCGACAGAAAAAGCTGTTAAGCAGAATTTCGAAAAGCAGAACAGCAGTATAAAAATCAAAAGGCAGAAAGTTTTTATGGCAGAAAATATCAATCGGCAGATAAATAACTAAGGATATTTGAAAGCATTTCAAAAAGCAGAATAATAACACTGCAAAAAAAGTCGAAAGGCAGAAAACTCAAACTTTAACAAACTATTCGGCAGAAGTAGTTATGTCGTAGACATAACCGGAATGACATTGGATTACATTATTCGAAAATGTCTCAATGGTTCCTTTTTGGAAGACTTCAAAAGCTTCAAAAACTCAGAAATCGGCACCCCTGCGACGAGACTCTGGTTCATCATCGTTGGCGGGTTCCATCTGCCGCGACCCGTCGACGAAGAAAAACCAGTAGAGCAAACTAGACTTCTTTCCACTGCCGGAACGGAACCCCGTTTTCATGGTCCTTTCGGTGCACATGTTTGAAGTACATTCGTTTCCAAAGATGTTTGTTCGTTAGTGGGTGAATGCGGGCCTTAATTTGGCACTTTCTTCAATTTGATTGATTCAAATTCACGTTACTAATATCGTTCTCCACGTCTCTTCCCTCCCCCTCAAGGTCTTCGCCATCTCGTCGCGTCAGTTCGGCCAGCGTGCCGTGCTCAAGTTCGCGCACTACACCGAGGCCACCCCGATTGCCGGTCGCTTCACGCCCGGTGCCTTCACCAATCAGATCCAGCCGGCGTTCCGTGAGCCGCGTCTGCTGATCGTGACCGACCCGCTGACCGATCGCCAGCCCATGACAGAGGTGTCCTACGTCAACATTCCGGTCATCGCGTTCTGCAACACCGACTCGCCGCTCAAGTTCGTCGACATTGCCATCCCGTGCAACACCAAGTCGCCGCACTCGATCGGTCTGATGTGGTGGCTGCTGGCCCGCGAGGTCCTGAAGCTGCGCGGCAAGATCTCCGACAAGTGGGAGCTGAAGCCCGATCTGTTCTTCTACCGCGATCCGGAGGAGCAGGAGAAGGAGCAGGCTGCGCTGCTGGAGGCTGCCCCGGCCGCCAAGGAGATGTACACCGACGAGCCGATCCCGGCCGTCGAGGAGGGTGGAAACTGGGGCGAGGAAGCTGCTCCGGCTGTGGCCGCTCCTGCTGCGGCTGTTCCGGCCGTCGCTGGTGCCGCCATCCCGCAGATGATCCAGGCCGATGACTGGAACGAGGACGAAACCCAGACCGCCGGATCGTGGGGTGGAGCTACCGGTGGATTCTAAGGGACACGGTGCTGGTACGCGCGAAGAGCCGTGTACGACGGTCGGCTGGTCGTCGATGCTGGCCATCAATAAAAAGCTCTAAAATGAAACGATTTTTTGTATTTTTCTCACTGCTCTGGTCTGACTCTGATTGAAAACTTCCTTCAATGCCACCATCCATGATAGTTTTTATAGGTTTTATTTCTACGGCTAAATTTTTATTCAATTCCATAAATTTCTTAAAATTCTGTAAGAATACTGACGAAGATCCAGCAGAAAGCCGACTAAATTCCATTTGAAACATTTTTGCTCTGCTCGAATTTTTCTGAGCACGACGCAAAAGCTCTAAACGATCAAAGCGTGTAAAAAGCTCTGCGATTTTCGTTCCCCCACCTGGAAAGCATACATTCAGGCGCAATCACGCATGATGAGCTTTTCAAGCTTGAAATGAAGTCTTTCTGGTGCAGTTCGAAGCATGTGGCTGCATACCGTCCGGGCGGATTCCGATTTGAAATCTGACTTTTTTTTCCACGAGCTTGGTGAAATCTGAAGATGGGAGCGGTCGTGGCTGAATGGTTACGATGTTCGCTTTATAAGCTGGTTCTGAGTTCGATACCCATCTGCTCCTAACGAGAAAGTTCTGGACTCATTGAATTTGGAATAAATGAAAAAACTTCAGCTCACGGCGGGGTTCGATGATCCCCTGTCCTTAGGATTGGCAAGCAAAATGCTTTCCACTTTACCGTGGAGTATTAGTAGCTTTAGCAGGACTTAGACTGATATAGTTGAATCCAAGAAACGAACGAGAATAAAGTTGAATGCAAGTTGAATATCAGAACATACAAGAATGCATTGCATTGCATGCATGCAGGCGCATTTGAAATGAACCTACATTACCTCGCTATAAATAGCCTGGGCGACTGCTAGAATTCATCCAATAAGAGATGAGAAGAATTGAAAGCATTCCCATTAGAAATGAGAACACACGAAGAATTCGAACAACAATGCCAACGGTCGTTACCACTCGCCTAGGGTGGCTCCTCAGACCATTCACCTTCCCAAAAACCGTCCAACTCCAAGCGAAACTTACTTGAGGATACCGTGGAGATTTTCCCTTAATACTCTTAAAAAAAAAGTGGAGCATCAACACTTCCCGTCTTCCAATTCCCTTTCCTTGTCCCTGGTGCGCGGTGGAGATGGGAGCGGCCGGCAATGGACGGCTGCCATGGTGGTGAGAATCTGGTTCAGGTGGAATTGGTTCTATTCCCAATTATCGATTCCTAGGCAACTTGGGCTTAGACAATCATCACATCACATGGCGAAAATCCAGTCTGCAATCCGCTAAAATCACCGTCTCCTAGCGAAGCGAAGCGACGAGCTTGGTGAAATCTGAAGAGTAAGCTTTTATGGGGTGTTTTCAGTGTCACCACGGAGTGACAATAGTTCAAGCAAAACAATGTGGATTTGTAAACAAGCGTATCCTGCTTACGTCAGTGAATGTTGACATTTCGGTAGTAAATTTTCAATATGGCAAAAACTTGGATGTAAACAAACAGTCCATTCAACATTCTCCAGTGACAGTTGGGAGTGGGATAGGCTGTTTGTTTACGTTCAAGTTTTTGCCCTATTCGCTTCGCTGATTTTAGCGGATTTCAGACTGGATTTCGCCATGTTTAGTGGTGATTGTCTAATGGGCTATCCTCAATCACTTAAGTTAGAAAATTATTATTATTATTATTTTTTTTTATTATTTTCTAATCTGATATTCAACAATACAAATTATTCAAAAATGAAAATTCGAAAATATGGAAAATAAACATTAAAGAAATTAATAACAAAAAATTGTAAAGGAAATTTCAGATCGGGAAGTAGCCATCTTGGCTTCGGTCGTGTTGTGCATCGCCGCGTTAAATTAGAAGGATTTTCTATTGCATTTGTCGTTTTTGTGGCCGTGAAATGGGTACATCAGTGGAATAAGTGATGGGCTATTTGGGAAAAGTGAAGTTTTCTCGGATATTGCGGTTTTAAGCGTTTTTCCTGCGATTTTGTTTGGTGGAGTTGCCGATCGTGGGAGGGAGAGGGTGAGAGGGAGAGGGTAAGAAGGAGTTGACTAGTGTGTGTGCTGTCTTGGTTCGCCGATGACAGCGACGAAATCGTTCCACTGCCGAAGCAATGACAGGAGGTGGATTCTGCTGCAGCGTCGCGAGTGTTGGGTCAAACGTCATACGATGTTGGGGTGTAGTTTTCGAGAAGGGCCAAATTTGAACATGCAGACTTTCTGCAAACCTACAGATTTTTGATCGAATGGGCCAAAAAAGCAGTAAGAGAGAAAGTTCTGCGGCGTGCCTGGATATGGTCGTCGTGTGTGATGGATATGATCGGGGTGTGCGCCTCCAACCCATCGCTTGTCCGGCGCAGGGATGTGGCTCCACTGGCCTCGTCGTCAGCTGAGTGAACTTGCTGTGAGCTGCTGCTTGCCGTAATCGTTGCTGGACTCGGATGAGAGCGTTCTTTATTTTAATTTTTTTCTCTTTTTAGTTTATACTTTTGTCGCGTTCGGTTCCTTTTGTTTATTTTTTAATTATTTTAACTGAATTGAAACAGTATTATATCATTAGTCATACAGAAGCGGTTCGCACGCCTCATTTTGCTCACAGCTAGGCAGGTATTCTTTTTGAGTCTCGTGTTTGGTCGGTTCGATTAAGTGTGCGTTTGTTCAAGCATGTTTGTTCGTTTTTTTTTTTTTTGTCACGTTTATTGAATTTAATGTTTGCGTATCCTTCTTTATTACGACTTAAATTTTATTTTATTTTTATGTTTTGTATTCATAACTTCATCGCTTCCGTAAACGTAAAAATGAATCGTACTGGAATAAATGATGATTGAAATTTAGGCGCATGGATCTTTTCTTTCCACAGCCGGCTGTCTAAGATTAGATCTCAAACAAATATTCGCGTCGGGATTAAAATATAAAATACACTGAAATAATAATAACACTTTCTCAGCAGCAGCATCCGACTGCTTGCTTTGAGAATAAATTTTCAATCCTGTTAACATAATAAACTTTACTTAATCTAAACGGGAATTGTCTCAACAGCAGCATCCGATTGCCTTGAGAATAAAAATCTAACAGTTAACTTCATTTATGCCAATGGTCGTATCGCTTGCTTAGGGCGAATCCCAGACCTTTACCCATCACAACTACCAACTCCACGCGACATTTACGCATCCTTGTTGTTTAAATTCAATTAAATTTGATCAAATGGTCAGTTTGATCGAGTTCCACAATAAGGTTGGGAAAAAGAGCCTGCGGTTTCGCTACCTTTTTCTAAGTAAATTCAGCATCAACACTTCCCGTGCTCCTAATCCTTATTCCTCTCCCGGTGAATGGTGGAGATGGGAGCGGCCGGCAATGGATGGCTCTCATGGTGCTACCTGTCCTGTTCTGGTAGAATTGGTTTTAACTCCCTCTAATCAATTTCTAAGCAACCTGCGCTGGACAATTATCACACATACATGACGAAATCCAGTCTGCAACCCGCTAAGATCACCATCTCCATGCGAATGCGAATGCGAATGCGAAAAATTGTAAAGGAAATTTCAACAATTTTTAATACATGAAATTTAGAAATTCAAAATACAAATTATGCAGCGTTAAATAATAATTTTTAAATGAATGTATTTATAAATTCAATAGCTCAAAAAAAATCGAACCCTAAAAATTACAGAAATTACAAGTCGAAATTAAAAAAATCTGAAACATAGAAATTTAAGAATTCAAGATAAACTTTTAAACATTTGTACCAGTCTTATTTTATAATGTCCTAATTTCCAAATTTCCTAATTGCCTAACTTCCTGACTTCCTTGTTTCCTAATTTCTTAATTTCCTTATTTCTTAATTTCCTAATTTCCTTATTTCCTAATAACCAAATTTCCTTATTACAAAATTTTCTAACATCCTCATTTCCTAATTTTCTGATTTCCTAATTTCCTAATTTTCTAAATTACTCAATTTCCAACATCCATATTTCCTAATTTCCGTATTTCCTAATTTCCTAATTACCAAATTTCCTTATTTCCTAGCTTCCTAATTTCCTCATTTCCTAATTTCCAAATTTCCTAATATCCTAACCTCCTAACTTACAAATTTCCTTATTACTTAATTTCCTAATTTCCTCATTTCTTAATTTCCTAATTTCCTTAATTCCTAATAACCAAATTTCCTTACTACCAAATTTCCTAACTTCCTAATTTTCAGATTTCTTAATTTCCTAATTTTCTCAATTTTCTATCATCCAAATTTCCTAGTTTCCTTATTTCCTAGTTTATTTATTTCATAATTTCATTATTTCCTAATTTCCTTATTTCTTAATATCCTAGTTTCCTTATATCCTTATTTCCTAATAACCAAATTTTCTTATTACCAAATTTCCTAAATTCTTAGTTTCCTAATTTTCTGATTTCTTAATTTCCTAATATCTTAATTTTCTAATTTTCTAAATTTTCTAACATCCAAATTTCCGAATTTCCTTATTTCCTAATTTCTTTATTTCATTATTTCATTATTACATTATTTCATAATTTCCTAATTAACAAAACTCCTTATTTTCTAGCTTCCTAATTTCCTTATTTCCTAGCATCCTAAATTCTCAATTTCCTAATTTTCTTATACATTATTTTCTTGATTTCTCAATTTCCTAATCACCAAATATCCTAATTTCCTTACATCCATATTTCCTTATATCCTAACTTCCTAATTTCTTAATTTCCTATTTTCCTAATTTTCTAATATCCTCATTTCCTAATTTTCTAATTTCCTAATATTCTGATTTCCTCATTTCCTAATATCCTAATTTCCTAATTTTCTAATTTCCTAAATTTCTCAATTTCCTAACATCCAAATTTCCTAATTTACCTTTTTTCTAATTTTCTTATTTCTTTATTTAATTATTAAATAATTTCCTAATTTCCGAATTTCTTAATTTCCTAATTTCTTTATTTCATTATTAAATTATTACATAATTTCATAATATCCTAATTTCCTAAATTTCTCAATTTCCTAACATCCAAATTTCCTTATTTCCTAATTTACTTATTTCATTATTACATAATTCATAATTTCATAATTTTATAATTTTAGTTTGTCTAGTTTTAGAATTTATAAATTTCTAATTTTCTTATTTTTTTAGGAATTTTAAATTTTGATTTCTCAATTTTGTTTATAATTAATAATTGTTGTTTAAATTTTTTGAATAAATATTTTTAATCTATTTAATTTTAACTTTTCAATATTTTTGATCTATTTATTTTTTCCCCCAAAGAACCTCAAGCGGGCACACCGTCAAACGCGCTCATACCGAACTGTCAACTTTCCTTGGGGGGTCCTAGGGGGGGTCACGAAAAGAACACGTATCGTTTCATGACCGCGTTCCTTCCGATATGCATACCGTACTTTAAGGAAAATATCACGATAATATGATAAGAAAAAAATATTGCACTGTAGATATGTCAGTTCTGCAAACTTTTACATTGTTTAGTTTAAAAGTTGTTTGAAAAATGAAGAATTTGATTAAACTTATTAAAAACCAATGTTACTACTCCGTACGGTAACTGTTTATGTCACAGTGGTGCTATCTATCGGTTAAAATTTAGTTCATCGAATGTACCACCAGAGAGATATAGCGTACAACTTATGCAAACCTTGCGGCAGTTTGGTGAAACACCCCGTCAGGTGTTCCATTGATATGCTCACTCTTGTTCCCTTGCAGACAGCGCTGCATCACCGAAGCAGGCCTGTTGACAGCCGCGGTAAGGGTTCGTTCAAAAATTACGTCCATGATCCATGGGGTGGGGGGGGGGGGGGGTCTGGGGTTTGTGACAGCCCATGTTAAAGGTATAGGAAAAGTGCGTGACGAGGGGGAGGGGGGGGGGGGTCTGAAATCCCGAAAATCTCTGGACGTAATATTTGAACAAACCCTAAGGTATGTTCCTAGGTACCGAAACGAAGATTTCGATTCCAGCTGGATACCTCCAACGCTGAATGACTCCCGTGGAGCCTCTTTGGGGCTGTAAGGATCCCTTTTGATCAACTTGGACTTTTCTGGATGAGGAGTCGTCTCAGCGTGGTGACCAGCTTGTCCAGTTCGACCGGGGACTTGGTGATTATCAGCAAATCGTCCGCGTATGCAAGAATGACTGGTGTCCGTAGCCCTCAGTCAAGAACTACACAGCAAAAAAAAATCTGTGTAAAATCGCATGCAAAAGTATGCACATCACCTTTGTGAGAAAAAGCATGTAATATTGTATGAGAAAACGTGTACACAAAAAGCATGTACCGAAGAAAAAAAAATCAGGTCTGCTCACCCCAAAAATAACATCAATCCGGCGAGAGTCATATCCAGGTTACCAAGTCCGGGCCCCAACCCACTCGGCTATCTCGCCGCTTTGAAAATAGTCGAATCAATGCCAATGTAACAGTAGGTTTTCCGTACGTCGCATACTGTGTTAACTGCATATGATGTATGGGGAACCTACAGCTACATCGGTGAAGATCCAACCATATGCATAGCGGTGAGACAGCCGAGTGGGTTGGGGCGCGGACTTGGTAATCTGGATATGACTCTCACCGGATTGATGTTATTTTTGGGGTGAGCAGACCTGATTTTTTTTCTTCGGTACATGCTTTTTGTGTACACGTTTTCTCATACAATATTACATGCTTTTCTCACAAAGGTGATGTGCATGCTTTTGCATGCGATTTTACCATCGGATTTTTTGCTGTGTATGCTCACTATCGTAAGGAGTTTCTTTAGCCTCAGAAGCAACCAGTGCAACACTAAGCTGAACATGCGGGGCGAGAGTGGGCACCCCTGCTTAACCCCTTTTCCCTTAGCAACGCGATCGGAGTTGGCTTATTTTGCCATCGGAGGCAGGTCCTCTCCATCAGCGCCATGTTGATTACCCTGTTGACGATGAGCGCTGGAACCCAAGAGCCTTAAGATCCTCGATCACTGGGTTATGGCTAACTGAGTCGAAGGCTTGCTTAAGGTCAAGCGCTAACGCAAACACCGTAACTCCGTGGTTCCAATATTCTTCCGATATGCGGCGGACTGAGAACGGTGATCCTCTACGCACCGGTTAGCCATGAATTCGCCGGTGGTGTCGTCGATCCTGTGGAGAAGGAAGGTTGCGATCACTTGGTACACAACGTTACTCAGAGTGATCTTCTGGAAGTCGTTAGTGCCTTTTTGGGGAGCATTTTTTCGGGATTGGCACTTGGACGGTATTGAAGAACTCAGCTGGTGAAACATTCTAGTTGTTGATTGATTGACTGAACTTTTAAAACTCTAGGTGAAGAGAAACATTACGGATTTACGAATATTTGTCCGATTTGGATACTGCATTCAGTCTAACTCGTTTGTTTATCCATGGTTTTGATTGAACGTCACCCGTTGACTGTCAAACCGCTCCATAACCACTTTGTTTAGTAATCACAACCGTCAACTTTAAGATGCATATCTTTGCACCTTCAGACGAAGATTCCATTGAAACCATCTCAGCAGGCTCGGCGCAACGGTGTGCGCCTTTCCCGACGTTCAATTTCCGGCTGTCAAGAGTGTCCCTCGTTGTCCATCTCCGATGTGCACACATGCTGCACCACACATCATCCGACTCTGTGTCCAGCTCCTTCTCCTCCCCGCACCGTTGTAATAGGCTCGTGAAGGACCTACTTGAGAGCAGGCTTTTCTTTTTTCCGCAAACCCCGAAGGCACACACAACTCCTTATCATACTGCACACACACACACTCCCTACACTGCGATGCTAGGTGATTACTGTCATGATGCTCTCTCAAAATTTGAGAGTCCACTTGGTTGTTTACCGTGATGGGCGAGTTGCATCCCAAGAGTGCGAGAGCTGCCTCTTTGTTTTGGTTTCGCGCCGTCAGGCGCACTGTCGCTTACTACGATTTGTTTTGAATGTCAGATTCTGGTGAGGGAGCGCGCCTAAAGGTACGCCACGTGCGCCTTTCGCTCCGCGCTCTCGCGCGCGAAATCACGTGGTGAGGTGAAATGGGAGAGAGTTTGCCGTATCAAAACAAATGACGGTTTGTTTTGGTGTTGGGGTGCGTGCGATGATTGTTTGTTGATATCATCGCGAGAGTGTGTTGGTGAGCGCGATGAGAGGTGAGAGCGCGAGATTTCCTTGGTGAGGCGTGGAGTATGCGTTCAGGCGCAATCACCGCCAGTCGGATGCTGCGCTGCGAGTGTGTTGGTTGTGTCGCGCGATGGCGCTGCTGTAGCGTTTCGTGACGGGGTCCCGTGTGTTACATAATTTATCTGTTGGGGCTTGTCCGCTGCCGCGGAATTGTGGGTGGTGCGAGGTTTCCGGGACGGATTGAAACGAAGAAGACGTCGACGGAGACGACGTTTGATTTGTGTCCTCTGGACGGGAAAAGGCGACACTTTTGACAACTGATAAGGGAGAGGCTGGTTCTACTTTTTGCTGCGCTGCAGAGCAATATCAAGAAAACGAACACACACACATAATGATAGAGATTGCGAACGGACACACAGACACACACATGTGACGCTCCCGTGTGATGTGCTTTGCTGTTGCAGCATTTAAGGCGCTGCCATTATAGCAGCCTAGTTAGAGGAATCAAAGTCGAGCGAACGTGTGTGTGAACATCACACAGAGAGCAGCAAAAGGGAGGAGGCTGCGAAGAAGAAGAAGAAGCTGTGTGACAGAGTCACACTGAAGGAAGAGTAGAGAGACGAGGGCAAGGGCAAACGAGGAGAAATTTTCGCCTTTCAACTTTCTTCTTTTTGCCGTCGTCGTCGCACCAGAGGGCGACACACACAAAAGAAGGACGTTTCGTTTCGTTTTTGTGTGTTGCGCCCAGAGTTCTGCAAAAAGCGGAGCAGCGCACAAAGTCGAAGGTGGAAGATTTTCGGTTCCGTCGCGCCCGGAGCGATCCGTATCGGGAAGTGAGTGTGTACTTTCGGGGCTGGGATGTGGCCACTGTGCAAAATGGTTGTGAAAAACGGCTTCTAGAGGGAGCAGCAGCAGCAGGACGGTGGCGCCCTCGGCAGCCAAGAGAGAGAGGGCGCAGCGCGACGATGAATTTATAAGTGAAAAAGGAAATACGCCCATTTCTGATATTTCCGTTTTTTGCCTGCCTGGGCTGGCGCTGGCTGGCGGATGCTGGTGTCGGATGCAAAAACAGGTGCCGTTGTGTCGAGTATCGATGAAAATTGGAATCAAATTAGCAGGGAAAATGAATTTATTGCTCGCTTCCGTGCTGGTGCTGGTGCTGCTGTGCGGTTGCCTACCTCCGGGCGTCGAACCAAAGAGCTACAAGGCGACCCCGAACCGAGGCAGTGGCATCAGCATAGGGGGCAGCAGCAGCAACAGCAATAGCAATAGCAATGGCAGCGAGGGCGGCCGCGGCTCGTCCAGCTCGCGGACCGCCGCCACCAACACCCGGAACCAGCTGAACGTGGGCCTGCTGGTGCCGCACACCAACTTTGGCCGCCGGGACTACCTCCGGTCGATCAATACCGCCGTGATGGGCCTGCAGAAGGGGCGTGGACCCAAGCTGACGTTCCTGAAGGACCACGAGTTTCAAACGTCCAACATACACTTTGACATGATGTCGCTGACGCCGAGCCCCACAGGTAAGGCCCCTCCGTCCCGTCCCGAAGGTTGAAGGTTGCAGTTTGACATGCTTCATTAACCACCATTATGAACCCCCCAACCCCACACAACCTAACCTCAAATCCCACAGCATCTCCCTCTTATCAATCGCGCGCGCCCCGCACACAAACGAACGACGACAACAACATCGCCACACAACACGCCCTGAACATGACTCCTTTTTGCACCCCCTCCCCGTGTTACACACACCCTCGCACCGCGCCGTCACAAAACATAATTACTCTAATTTAACCTCGCGCAGCCTTCAACATTTTTAAATTCTTTTTTCTTTGTTTGTCGATGCCACCTGTCATCGTGAAGCCCCCGAAAAAAATGCGTTTAACGAAAAAAAAAAAAAAACTAACATCCGTCAACCTTCCCACTGAGAATTTTGGCTCGAGCATCGACTCGATTCAGGCTCGATCTCGAGCCAGATCGACTCGAGGCTCGAGCCAAAATTCTCAGTGGGTTCTTTTAAATAGAAACCCGCCAAAGAAACGGGAATTGTTTGAATAGTGCTTGGCTTGGGGTAACCGCCGAGCGCGATATGCACAAATCAAACAAATGAAATTTAAACGCTGAAAGGCTTCTGCTACCTGCTGGATATCCGTAACAAAGTGCGTCATATTTCGGAGCGAATGGGGTGAGATTGAGGAGCAATAATATGAATGCATAAGTGTATATAGATTATAAGGGTGGAAATCTAATTAGAGCAAAATGGTGAGGGGCAGAGGGAAAAAGTGCTAATGGATTTTGAATTTCAGAAGAAAAAAAATCTTGTCACAATTACGCTGATTGATTTGTGGTTGTATCCATTTGACTTGAGTTAAGTTGCGTTATGCTACTATTTTTAGATCTTGACAACATTCAATTCTAGATTAAATTTTTAAAAGGTCCTATCTGCATAGGAAACCCATGTCTCATAGGTTGTTTTGAATATTTACTCTAGAATTGAAAATAGCACGAAAGGTCTAGAAGATTATGTTTTTAAAACTATTTTTCACCATTTTATGTGAGTACAGTCCAGACTCGATTATCCGAAGGCCTCGGAAAAATATCACTTCAGATAATTGAATCTTCGGAGTATAGAATCAGGAAAAAACCAGAACACGCAACGTAAACAATAACAAAAACGTTTTGTTTGGTTGACCATATTATGTGCATTGTCCCGAAGTTTGGTCAAATTTGGTTGTCGGAGTTCGAGTTATAACTGAAACTGTTTACGGTTGTCGAGCTCGTACTTGTGTCAAACGCGTTCTAACCTGAAATCCCTTTGGCCAATTGTCGCACTTACATCAATTTTCAGGCTGTGTCAAGATAGCACGACAAGCATAGAAGAAACTTTGATAAAATTGATTGTAAACTATTCAGAATACATTGTAAAATGCTTGTTCAATAGCGCAGCCAGTCTTTCGAGGGCATCCTTAGGTTGATTGACGCCTAGCATCTTCTTGTCATTATCAACATTTGCAGTGCGCCATTGCATTAGAATGCATTGAAACATCACAAACGTCGAAGCGGCCAGGCCAACTGCGTAAAGTTAACCGCAAAGATGATTCGTTGAATTGGATTGAGTATGAACACGAATGTTCAAACAACAATACAGTTCTGAATCTACAGGGGAGGAAGAAACGTGGGGATCCCCCGCTCACGTTCCTGTTTGTTTAGGTAGTTAAACGTTGGGAGCCACCATGCCAAGAAGTTTTGGTGCTCCGGGACCCTCTGGGATGGGACATTGTATTTCCACAAATGCCCGGGACACTATTTGCCATGGTTATAGGGCCACAACTCGCTCTTTGTAAAATGCTTGTTAAATTTTATGCATTTTCAATCGAAAGAAGACTTTTTAATATTTTCACATTTTTTTAAATTTTGGGATCGCAGATCGGTAAAAGACCTTAATAGTTTTGGAAATATATATATTTCAAAGAATTCATAGATATGTTGCCAATATTTGATGGTTGTTGGTGTTAATTCATTTATTTCTGATAGTTTTAACTAGAGAGCCTGGAGCTTATTAGAGAACGGACATCTCAAACCAAAAGTACCAATCGAAGCACGACAACTGTCAAACGGAGGTACCAATCGAGCATAAGACAAAGGATTTTGCTCGATTGGTACCTCCGTTTGACAGTTCTCGTGCTTCGATTGGTACTTTTGGTTTGAGATGTCCGTTCTCTAATAAGCTCTAGGCTCTCTAGTTTTAACCTTCTTGGTCATTCGCCGCCCTATATATTTGATGGTAGCAATACTGTAATGATGTATATAGCATTTTGCGTTAATTTTTGTTTGGAAATTTTAAAAGTTAGGATTATCTTATCTTCATCGCAGCGATATAATTTTGTTAAAAATTTCAGGAAATCTGAATAGTGATTTTATATATTTTTAAAACGCAGAAACCTTCATAAAGAATAACTGTTTAGCAAGGTTGTTAATCGATAACATTAACGTCTTACGATTACGACGATGCTATCGTTATCGTCGGAACGATAACAAAAATCTATCGTTATTGTTATTTCGATAATTCTGACGATTTTTTTAAATCTTTCTTAAATTGACGTAATTTAATAATGTATTGAATTTTAGAGTATGAGTGCTCAAAGTTTTCACAAAATACAGAGCCGATTCGTTAATTTCAATTTCACTGCTTCGAATGCTCGCTAATTCGAACGTATTCGAATTAAAAAGCACTCAACTGTCAAAACCAGTTGTCAAACTGATATCAAACGAAGCAAAATTTAATGTGCATTTTCACTTCATTAGTGTATTAAGTATTAAAATTTTCACAAAATATCGTATTTTTCAAAAATACTCAAATTTTAATAATTCGCAAAATGGGTATCAAAAAAGCTATACTGTGTGTAGGGTAGGGTAGTCATCACTTTTGGTTTTTAACTTTCAACGATTTTTGTATTTTTTTCATCAGCATGTTTTAATGAGCTTTTTGTAGCATTTTCTTTCTTTTAATGTGTTCTAACATTGAACAAAATATGAGATCGATCCGACCTCTACAGCCAGAGCTATCCAACTGTCTCATTCTAGACGCACTTGGCAGGAACAATGAGACAGGTGGGGAACAATGAGACACTTTACGAAAATCAATACTTTTCTAGTAAAACATCATGTTTTTGTATTGTTCCATTGCAGGTGACTTGCCTTGTACATTTTAAAGCAATTTTACCAACTTGAAACTTTAATTTACAAAAGTTATACTTAAAAGTATTTAAATTTAGTTAAATCCATTTATTTATACCAAACAAGCCCTTCCCGGCAAACTTCGTCCTGCCCTTTTTTTGGTTTCCTGACGTTTCTTGCTTGTTTGCTAATTCAGCCTCCTGTGATCAAAATTTGATTTTACGCAGCTTTTCCCATACAATCTGCAGATTTTCCGGAATCGGTTCTAGAGTGGCCAAAGTTGTAACTTTTTGGCGTAAGAACCTTCCTTGGGCTTATACGAACCTAACGCAACAAAAAGCGCCTCGATCCGACGTTCCGTGTTCAACTGATTCGCGTTCGAACAAAACCATCGAAATTTTTTTATATATATAGATAACTTTATGTTTTTGGCTAAATGGAGTCAAAACTCAATAAATATTCCAAAAATCACTTCCAATTCATGTTTTGAAGGATTTCCCTAGATTTTGAAAAGTTTAATGAAGAGAAATCAAAGTGTCTCATTGTTACCCATGGGCTGAAAAGAGTGGGGAACAATGAGACAGCCCTGGATTCTAGGTATATTTTAAATTTTGGTCAAATCTAATGAAAGGCTATTGTAGCCCAACTCATGCCCTATGAAATGACGAAAGAAATTTGAAGAAATATTAGTTTTTGTATTATTGGCAGCCTATGAGCGAAAATGTAATTTTCAGTCATAATTTACTTTTACACCCCAAAATCAAACATTTATGGATAACTTTGCAAGGGAGCGTCCATAACCAAAGCCACTATTATGACAGACGTGTATCCTATAGACACACCTTTCCCCAAAATATGAGCCTGATTGGTTGAAACTACGACTTGTGAGAGCCATTTTATCATTGTTCCCCGTGTCTCATTGATGACTACTCTACCCTATGCATTTTCGTCATTTATTGTAAAATAATAAAAAAATATAAAATATTTAATTTTGCAAATTACTAAAATTTTCACAAAACATCGCATTTTTCATAAATATGTGTTTTAATGAAAAATACGGTATTTTGAAAATATGGTATTTTGTGAAACTTGAGTATTTTGTAATAAAATACTTTAATAAAGTGAAAATACTAACAAATATTCGCTTCTTTTGATACCCATAATGCAAATTATGGAAATACTTTTAAACTTTATTAGGTCGCAGAAAATTGAAAAAGGGGAGAAAATAAAAAGCCATAACCTGAAAGAACTAAAAGGCAAAAGGTAAAGAGAAGAGGAGATGGTAGAATAAGCCTAACATTACCAAAAGCAAACATAAACTATAGACAAGATAAATTAAAATTAAAATACTAAAAATTAAACAGGAAAGACATAAAACAAGATAAGTGAAGTTTTTCGTAGAACAAAAGTGGCTTAAAAGACCACGGGGAAAATTAAAAAATCTCGGAAGCAGAGGCGAGAGAGAGGAATATTATTGGAATTGGCTATAGATGTCGTTAGTGAGCATACTAAATTCAAAATTAAACTGGCCTAACATTTTGAACACAAATGTTTGCCAGCTTTCATGTCTGTTTGCCTTAGGTAGAGGGTTTATTTATTGATCGAAAAGCTCAGTTGTAGCTTTGATATAATGGCAATTGTAGAAATTTTTTGGAAAGAACAATTTATTACTTTGAAATAAGTGAAAGCGTTACTTTAAATATTAAACATTCGTAAATTATTAAATTTTACAATTTTACGATGTTCAACTTCAAGTTTTGTTTTCTTTTTCTGACAAGGAATGAAAAATAGTTTTTGTAAATTTGTTTTGTTTCAAAATTATTTATCAACATTTCGAATAAATTTTGAAAAATAAACTGAAATCGGATTAAAATTAAACACGCGGGGTCAGAAGGTCGGTGCTATAAATTTAATAAATAATAATAAATAACTTTACCTAACCTACCCAAGTACTTCAAAGTTTAATAAACTTTTCTAAATCTGGTAAGAATTTTGGTTTGAAGAAACAATGGTTTAAAACTGCAAATCAAGTATTTAATAGCGAAATCGAATGTGAGCAAGCAAATTTTTGTCAAAAGTTTGGCGAAATAATTTGTTTAAATAGTCATAACTTCCCATATTAACATTCACCCTAAATTATGAATCATACAAAATATAACACAAATAAAAAGTGTTTTTTTTATTGTGATTGATTGTATGAAGCAAAATTATTAAAACGATGGTAATACTACAGTTTTGGGATGATTATGGAGGAAAAAAAATGATAGAGTAGTACGGGGCAAAAGTACGCACCGACCATGTTGATTAGGGTGGTCCAAATCCGGGCTTTCTCGGGGCTACCCCCTGAAATCAAAGATTGACCCATCACTAGGCTAAATTCCAAATTTGAGCTCATTCTGACCACGGGAACCCCTCCCTCTAATCGCTTGAAGTTTGTATGGGAAAAATCGTCAAAACGTATGGAGAAAAGCAACTGTTTCAGTTTTTTTGGCTGTGGAGGGCGCAATAGTCGTCCAATCTTTATCAATTCTCATATGTAGAACCTTCAACTTTCCCGAAGACACCATATTTTTAAGATTTTTTTGCTGAAAAGTTATTAGCTTCTGAAAATGACAATTGGCCGGGTCCGGTGGTGTAGTGACTAGCGTGGTAGTCTCTCACCCCAGTAAGGCCTGGGTTCAATCCCAGACGGACCCGGTGGCATTTTTCGAGACGAAATATGCCTGACCACGCCTTCTATCGGATGGGGAAGTAAAACGTCGGTCCATTTGCGTAAAAGAGGTTTTGGGTGACTCACCATACACCCACCAAAGACCCGGATTGCTTTGCTTTTTTTTGCATCTGTTTTCTCAAAAAGAAATTTTACGGGGCAAAGGTACGAACTAACATTTACATACATACATTTTTATATGAAAGAAAAATTATACACATTGAATAACTTTTATTTCTGATAGTAATTACCTATTGGTTCAAAATCACTGGAAAATAGTATTTCTGTCAAAATCGGACCAAAAAACATAACTTAAGCAAAAACCCAAAATTTAGTATCCAAATTTGGATTTTTTTTTGCATTTTTTCAATATCGGAATAATACCAAAATAAGGTAGGGTATTGTTACTACGCATTATTCTTGTCAATAACACCCGCTCGGGAGTTTGATTATAAGTAAATAAGAGCTCATTAACACTGGAACGCCCAACGCATGTCCAACTTACACGGACGCCCAAGCCTCCCAAAAAAGTTGGAACGGTAACTTCAACTCGCTGGTTCTCGGGCATAACTCAACCAATCGGGACGATTCTTGTTTCCAGTAATTTGTAAGAATGTCTAGATGATCCTAGAACTTTGCAGAACTTAATTTGATCAACTCTGTAATTTCTGCGACCGAAAACATCGTTCCACCTTTTTTCAAAACGACTGCCTCCGCGGAATTTTCGGCGATTTTTTTTTGTACGCGAAAAAAAAAGTTGGAACGATGTTTTTGATCGCAAAAATTACAGATTTGATCAAATTAAGTTCTGCAAAGTTCTAGGATCATCTAGACATCCTAACAAATCACTGGATAGAAGAATCATCTTGATTGGTTGAGTTATGCCCGAGATCCATTGAGTTGAAGTTACCGTTCCAACTTTTTTGGAGCCTTGGGCGTTGGAATGTTTAAAAAAATGTTTTTGTTGACTAAACCCTCCGTTACTTCTCCCTTCTCCAGCCATCCTGAACACGCTGTGCAAGGAGTTCCTGCACGCGAACGTGTCCGCCATCCTGTACATGATGAACTACGAGTCGTACGGGCGCAGCACCGCCTCCGCGCAGTACTTCCTCCAGCTCGCGGGCTACCTCGGCATCCCCGTCATCTCGTGGAACGCCGACAACTCCGGGCTGGAACGGCGCGCGTCCCAGTCGGCGCTGCAGCTGCAGCTGGCCCCGAGTATTGAACATCAGGTTGGTGTTGAGTACGGACTTTTTCGGAATGATTTGTGGGGTGTTAATTGGGGTTTCTTTGTTGCAGAGTGCGGCCATGCTGAGCATTCTGGAGCGGTACAAGTGGCACCAGTTCTCGGTGGTCACGTCCCAGATCGCCGGTCACGACGACTTTGTGCAGGCGGTGCGCGAGCAGGTCGCCGCCATGGTTCGTTCGGATTTCTTGGGTTCGTTTGGGTTGAGATTAATTTGTGTGTGTGTTTTTTTAGGATCACTTCAAGTTCACCATCCTGAACTCGATCATCGTGTCGCGGCCGATCAACCTGGTCGAGCTGGTGAACAGCGAGGCGCGGGTGATGCTGCTGTACTGCACGAAGGACGAGGCGGTGGACATTTTGAAGGCGGCCGAGGAGTTGCACATTACGGGCGAGAACTACGTGTGGGTCGTGACGCAGAGTGTGATCGAGAACATGCAGGCGCCGACGCAGTTTCCGATGGGGATGCTGGGGGTGCACTTTGACACGTCTTCGAGTGCGCTGCTGAACGAGATATCGAACGCGATCCGGGTGTACGCGTACGGGGTGGAGTATTATCTGAGTGATCCGAAGAACGCGGGCAGGGGGCTGGACACGCACTTTTTGAGTTGTGAGGATGAGGGACGGGGTCGGTGGGATAATGGGGAGGTGTTTTTCAAGTATTTGAGGAATGTCTCGTTGGAGGGGGAACCGAACAGGCCGAATATTGAGTTTACCGCGGACGGGGATTTGAAGTGGGCGGAGCTGAAGATCATGAACTTGAGGCCGAGTGTGAACAGCAAGGGGTTGGTTTGGGAGGAGATTGGGATGTGGAAGTCGTGGCAGCAGCAGAAGCTGGACATTAGGGACATTGCGTGGCCGGGGAATTCGCATACGCCGCCGCAGGGAGTGCCGGAGAAGTTCCACCTGAAGATTACGTTCTTGGAGGAAGCTCCGTACATAAATTTGTCGCCGGCGGATCCGGTCAGCGGGAAGTGTCTGATGGATCGGGGAGTGTTGTGCCGGGTGGCGGCGGACCACGAGATGACCGACATCGACATGGGGCAGGCGCACAAGAACGGGTCGTTCTACCAGTGTTGCAGTGGGTTCTGTATTGACCTGCTGGAGAAGTTTGCCGAGGAATTGGGCTTCACGTACGAGTTGGTGCGGGTGGAGGACGGTAAGTGGGGAACGCTGGAGAATGGCAAGTGGAACGGGTTGATTCACGAGTTGGTGAACCGGAAGACGGACATGGTGTTGACGTCGCTGATGATCAACGCCGAGCGGGAAGCGGTAGCGGACTTTAGTGAACCCTTTATGGAGACGGGAATTGCGATTGTGGTGGCGAAGCGGACGGGGATTATCTCGCCGACGGCCTTCCTGGAGCCGTTCGATACGGCTTCGTGGATGTTGGTGGGGATCTTCGCGATCCAAGCGGCCACCTTTATGATCTTTCTGTTTGAGTGGCTTTCGCCGAGCGGGTACGACATGAAGACGGTGCTGCAGAACGCCAACAATACGCCGTACCGGTTTTCGCTGTTCCGGACGTACTGGCTGGTGTGGGCCGTCCTGTTCCAGGCAGCCGTCCACGTGGACTCTCCGCGAGGCTTCACGTCCCGCTTCATGACCAACGTGTGGGCTATGTTTGCCGTGGTGTTTCTTGCTATCTACACTGCCAACCTAGCGGCGTTCATGATAACCCGTGAAGAGTTCCACGAGTTTACCGGACTGGACGACACCCGGCTCTCCCATCCGTTCTCCCACAAGCCGACCATCAAGTTCGGCACGATCCCCTGGAGCCACACGGACTCTACCATCTCAAAGTACTTCAAAGAGATGCACTACTACATGAAGCAGTACAACAAAACAAGCGTCGCGGACGGTGTCGCAGCGGTCCTGAACGGCCAGATGGACGCCTTCATCTACGACGGAACCGTGCTCGACTACCTCGTCCAGCAGGACGAAGACTGCCGGCTGCTCACCGTCGGCCAGTGGTACGCCATGACCGGTTACGGCCTAGCCTTCAGCCGCAACTCCAAATACGTCCAAATGTTCAACAAGCGACTGCTCGAATTCCGCGCCAACGGAGATCTGGAACGACTCCGGCGCTACTGGATGACCGGAACGTGCCGACCCGGCAAGCAAGAGCACAAATCCTCCGACCCGCTCGCCCTCGAGCAGTTCCTCTCCGCGTTTCTCCTCCTCATGGCCGGCATCCTCCTAGCAGCCCTGCTCCTACTCCTCGAACACCTCTACTTCAAGTACTTCCGCAAGCGGCTCGCGAAAAAGGACCGCGGCGGCTGCTGCGCCCTCATCTCGCTCTCCATGGGCAAATCGCTCACGTTCCGCGGGGCCGTCTACGAGGCCACCGAAATCATCCGGAGACACCGCTGCAGCGACCCCATCTGCGACACCCACCTGTGGAAGGTCAAGCACGAGCTGGACATGACCCGGTTGCGCAACACCCAGCTCGAGAAAGCGCTGGACGCGCACGGCATCAAGCCGCCCCAGATCAAGATGGCCTCCACGAACGACATTATCGGCGCCGGCCGGCGCGAACAGTTCGCGAACCGCCCGGGCGTCCTCGGCAACCTGAGCATCGGCGGGAGCGCCCAAGATCTGTACCGCTGGACGTACAAGACGGAAATCGCCGAGATGGAAACGGTGCTGTAAGCACCGCTCGCCCAAGGAATTGTTCTCTACCCGTGTAAACAATTACCACCTACTACTAAACCCACCCCCGGCAATACAGAGAAGGAGAGAGGGAGAGCATACAATCTTTACCTATACACAAGTAAACCTCTCTCTCCAACGTGACCGAGCTCCGCTCCGCCGCTCTGCGTAGTGCACACACACGCTGCTTCTCTTTGGCAAGTGTGTGTGTGCGTGAGGTTAGAATGCTGGGAGAACACAACACACAAACAGGTAGCGAAACAATAGAACAGCCAGCCAATCATCAACACTAGTTCAGCAAAACAAACAACAACGGAAAGGATTGACGCCGCGACCCCCCCTCAGAGTGATAGACGCCATTTTGATGAGTGACTGCGTCACTCATCGCGCTCAGCAGTCGTCGAAAAAACAAGGTGAAGAAAGAAGGGAAGAGTTGAACTTTGAGTGTTGTCTCGTTGGATGAAGCTGTCAAACGTTCGACGCGTCAAGGCGAAATATGATCAAGGTAAGGTAGCTGTCAAATGCTTGGGGTTGGGGTTGCACGCTGACAACTTGTTCGAACGAGAGAGCGATCAAAGTTCAGCTAAAAAGGATAACGAACGGATTATGTTCATTTCATAAACTACTGAAACACACTGTCCACAACAATTTAGGAAAAGTTGAAAGTTGATAAAAAACGAGAAAGGTATATTAACGAATGTAGCGCAAAAAGATGGATAAAGTTGTTGAACTTATTTACTAGTTTTACTATTTACCGTTATAGCGATATAAGAAGTTTATTATATGAGTATACATTCGAGCAGAACAAAAAACTCATGCCATGAAAAAGTGAGCGATTGAATTTTAAATCACTCAAACATCCAAACGAAACCAGACAGTCCAAAGTACACAGCTCCACTACAATCAAGAATTTATATTTTCGCTACTTTTTAACCGAAACAAGAAATGCATTTCCATTAATTTTTAAACATTTTAAATAAGTTTAAACGAAGTCATTTTTAATCAAATTTACAAAATTGAGTACAAAGCATGAAAACAAACCAAAATCGCTACAGATATTAAGTTTTGAAACTTGTTTTAATCCAAGTAGCCCGAAAACGCAAGAGTCGCAGCTTACCAAGATTGGCCAGGAACGAGCATGAACAGAAAAAAAACAAAAACAACAACAAACCAGAACTAGGTTAGGTGGAGTGGAGTTTACTATAATACTTTGACGTTTTACGCTTATTATATCTAAACACAAAACAAAATAACTCAAACCCGTTGAATGAGACGCGAAGAAGCGAAGCCCGCGCGCAGATTCGAAAACCAAAACAACAAAGGAAAAAAGTAAACAAAAACAAAAATAAACAACGCGTACTAGCACTTAGCAGTTCATTCAATAAACTCCAAAAGTAAGGTGGAAAAAAAAAATAGAGAGAATTCAGAAGCATTATTAATATTAAACACTTGAACCTACCTAAAAGACGTATTGCAATTTAACACACACTTCAAAAAGGGAAAGAAAAGAGAGAAGGTGAAAAACACAAACAGTACTAAATCGAGTAATTGAGTGGTTTTTAATAAAAAAAAAATATAAAAAAGGTGGAAATAAACAGTTAACTTTATAGAAAACGTATAAAAAAATGTGGAGGAAAACAAATGCCGCGCGCAGAACAAAAACTTGGTCTGGGTTGCGTTCGGGCATTTTGCAGATTTCAATAAACGTACAGGTTATGTTTAAAAAAATAATTAATGATAAGGAAACCAAAACAAAACAAAAAAAAACAGTAATTCTAGCGACGGAAACTTAATTATTATAAAATGGCCTAATGAATACACGTGACGAGATATGTAAGCCAAAGAACACTTTTTTAACTAGAACAAAGCAAACGAGACGCGATTCGACGAGGAAAATACTGACCACAGGACGACACACAACACGAAACAAAACAAAAAACAAACTATATTACCAGTAAGGAGAAATTAAACAAAAAAAAAAAGATAAAACAAATGTGAATGTGAGAAGGAAAAAAAGATTGACGCAGTGAAACTGAAATCAAAAGAGTAACAAACCAAACCAAGAAAGAGAATGGGAGAGAGGAGAGAAAGAAGAAACAAACAAAAAACTTTACTTAATGGGAGGATTTTGCGTTGATTCCTTCGTGTACTCAAACTGCAAGGTGAACAAACTCGGTTACGTTACTAACAAATCGGTTAACATTTTTTAAATGAAGATGCAATTGAGCGAGAGAGCTGGACGAGAATTGAGAGAGCGAAGAAGCAAAAGAGAGTGCGGGATCGAACGAGAGAGCGAGAGTGAGAGCGCGTGAACAAGCAGAGAGAGAGATGTCGCAAAAAACTATTGTTCGTTGTAAACGCATACATTCACACTAACACACTAGAGCTATCATACTTGTTACACTTGCAAAACAATAAAGAGGTTAACAGAGAGAGCATCTAACGGAAAACATCAACAACAACAATCGTAGCGTGGATTGCACCCCACACAAAAAAAAAAACAGCACTCACACTTGCGTCAGCCATTTGGAAATGTTTTGAAATGTCAGCTGTTTCGGTTTCATTCGTGTTCGTAGAACGAAAACAAAAAAAAGAAGGTAAACAATGCTGCAGCGAATGTCAGTTTCCAGCGTCGCGCATGGTAAACAATAACAACAACAAATAATGTTATCATTGCTTAGTGTGGTGTTTAGTGCAAAAAGTGGTTTGTTTCCGCTGTATTTGTTAAAACTCTTTTGTGTGGACATCGCAGCAACCATCGCGAACGCGTGTTTTGTAGCTATGCAAAAAGTTGTTGTTGTCATGCCAACCTTAAAATTTCATGTCTTCTCTCCTTGACGGAATCGAGTGCAGTGCCAGAAGTTTGCGAGTGATTTTGTTTGTTGTAGAAATTTGATGGTTTGTTAGATGAGCTGGATTTTTAAAAATAATAAGCATACTCTTCGATGTTGGCTGATGCAAGAAGTGATATGTTTAAACGTCAAACTATACAAAATTGCTGTTGGATCTTCTCCGGGAGAGATCCGAAAAAAGATCCAGTAGCAATTTGTACTGATGTGACGTTTGCTGAGGGTGCAAAAGACAATTGCGCTACTTCGTCAAACGTCAAAATTGAGTTGTCAAACTAATTTTTACATTTCAATCTCATTGTTCGAGGATTTTCGAACAAGTGGTTTCGTTTCTTTGACAGCTGACAAGCTAAAAAGTGACCCCGTTCGTTTGACAACAGTTGGTGTCAAACCATCGGGGTTTTAGTGTAGCTATTTTGGATTTGCTAATTTGAAACCGCTCTGTAAAAAAAACAAAAACTTTATTTCAAGCAAATCAATGCAAAAGGCCCTATGCTGACGTGTAAACAAAGAGTCTATTCTGCTCACGCTAATTGATGTTTACATTAAGTTCGAACAGGATAGACTCTTTGTTTACACTTTGACATTGGCCCAATAACATTGTTTTGCTAGATTTTCACTAATCTGCGCACTACCTTCTCGCTCTAGTTGCAACGATGCGTCGAAAATGAAGTAGTATTGGTGACAACTTGTTGCGCTCCTTGTTTTGACGTCTTCGTTAGCTCTTTTTGACAGCTATAGAGTTATGAAGTGTTTTTTTTGTTCGTTTCAAATCTGTATTTTTTTTATTCTTTTTTGTTTATGATTTTTCCTGCAAATTAAATCCAGCTTATCTGACAAACTAAACAAATAAAGCTTAGGATTTTAATTTTAAAAACACGTGGACTGCCAACATCGTTACCAAACCAAATCGTTAAAGCCTAAGGTCAAACAGTTTTGACTCGAAGAGAATGTCAGTTTCGAGATTGTATTTTCAGAAGAATTTTGCATCTTAATTTTTAATGATTTTACCGAAAGAAAAAAACATTGCGACTGCAGTAGATCCTAAAAAACGGTTGTGTTTATGCGTTTTTGAAACCTTAATTTTGACACACTAGTTAGACACAGAAATTGCAAACGATTTTGTTGGCATTAACAAATTGTACGAACCAACATGGCGTCTAAACGAAAATTGCATTCAAACCAGAGTTACTCACAAATTAGTTGTGCGCGGAAACGGGGGGTCGAAAACCTGTAAGGAAATGTGACGAGATTAGATTGTTTTAGGTATTCCCGACTTTTAAAGGAAGATAAACAAAAAAACAAAACCGATGGTTATTTGTAGAAAGATGAAAACACATGAAAAACGGTTGTCAATTTAGAAGAGTTTTGATTTTATTTTTATAAGAATATTCGTTAGCTTTGTTCGGTTCTTTGCGTACGAAGAACAACATTTACACACATAAAAGGAGAAGAACATTGAAGCGTAGAGGACATGACTGTTTCGAACAGAAAAAAAAAAACAAAAGAAAACCATTTGCTCACCAAACAAAACAACACGTAAAAGATTGATTAGCGAAAGTTTAGCGCATTTTGGGCGTGTGCGTGAGCGCGCAAAGAAAAAATCTCACGCACACGCATTTACACTCACACATACATACACACTAAAGCGCCATCTGATTGGTAATCGTTGACAAATAATTTTTTAGCATAAGAGGAATCTGTTAATTTTAGGGCGAAGCAAGCAACACGGTGTCGTTTTATATTCTAATTATTAGAGGAAAATGAGAAAAAAAAGCAAATCCGTTCCCCCCATTTAAAACCATGAAAACAAGCGTAAGCTTACGTCAAAAGAGTCGTTGAAAGAGTGTGTGTGAGTGAATGCAAAAGGTGAGCGTTAGCCTTTTTTTCGGCGTGCTTCATTTGACAGGTGACAGTGCGTTACCTCAGCGTTGATTTGCATTGGGCTGCTGCGCAACCAAGGTCAAGCAACAGTGAGGTAAGCTGCTGTCAAATTTGGCACGCGGGGGGAAAAGAACAACGGAATATTGATCTAAAATGTATTGGGATGTGTTTTTACTAAGTGTTCAGTTGAGTTACACAAATATGTTCTAAAGAAAACTTGCATAGAATACACAAAAACACGTGCTGACGGAAACAGAAAGGTTATCCAAGAAAGAGACGAAATTGTTATTAGATTTATATACAGACACATCATTCGATTGCTCATCATTAGTGAAAAGAAAATCCCCGGTTTTATATTGCGTTAAGTTTAATCAGCAAAAAGAAACTCCCAGAAGCAGAAGCAAAACGGCAAAAGTAATAAGAAGAATTGTATAGAAAAAAAACAGCACTTGGAACCTTATAATAAATGTTAACATTATTAGAGTAACGTAATATTATTATTAAAAATTGAATTAAACAAAGCATATATTGAGCGTAGGATAATTTAAATAACTAATTTAAAGAAAAAGACACACAGAGAGAATATCTACAGAAACTGGAACGAAAAGAGAGAGATGTTAAATAAAAACGAAAAACACACGCCAAAAAAAGGAATGTAGGTGTAATAGTTTGATAAATCGTATTTAAAAAAAGAAAAAAAGAACGAAACAAAAAAAACGTCGTCAACTAATTAAACATTGAGAAGATAAACTAAACTAAACGAAACGCATAGCCGCGACCTCGCGGCAAGAGTTGAGAAATGGACAATTTCTCAAAGCCTGCTGCGCAGCCGGGCAGATAATAACCCAAGGATAAAAATAAACTATGTTTGTGTATTTAATTAAACCCAAAATTAAAAAAGAAGAACGAACCACACACTCACACACACACACGTACACGGAAATTCAAATATGGATCCCTCAAGCTGTGTAAATCCCCGTACACACTAAACGAAAAAGATGGAAAAAACAAAACACAACAAAAGCTGCAAATTGAAATAATGAAACACTTAAAAAAAGGAAAGTTTATCTAAACATAAAGTCTAACACGAAGGAACGAACAAGCACGTCGGGAAATGCCACAGTAGAAGTTATACAAACACACACGTGTAAACAGAAAGGAATAGTGGAAAAGCCAAAAAGCTAGCAGAAGAACACATTAACAAAAATTCACAACAAAAAAAAAAAAACAAAATGGTGTCCCCGAAAGTGAAACCCTTACACACACACAAACTGAACAGCAAAGAACAAAAAACAAAAAACAAAACAACAGAAGAAGAGAAAAACATTTGAGATGAAATCAATAAAAAATAACATATAAATGTTACAAGCCGGTTTGTTTTATTTGACTACAATTTAATTGTATGTGAACGCTTCTCCATTGACACTGCTGGGTAGGTTTGCCACAAAGATGAAGACATGCACAATCATGCTTTGATAAGGCGTGGAAATTATGCCATATCGTTTGATGCAAATTATTAATGCGTTGCCGCGGTAACTCAACACCTGAGTTGCTTGATTGTATTGTATTGCAGTTTCTCTTTATGAGTTGCAGTTATTGCAAGAAAACGTAATTTAATTGAGCATGAGCATGAGCATGAGAGATCACCCATGGTTGCCCCTCCGTTGCTGAACAGAACCGTAATATCCTTTCAGCACTACTGATTATAGGCTTCGACGATCTAGTGGTGTTTCCCTTATCAACAGCATGTATGAATGCGCTGAAAAGATAAAACACCATGATTGCTAAAGCTAGATCAGTTGCGAATAGGTAACAGTCATTGGCCACCAACGGCGCCCGCCATGTCAGTTTGTAGACCTCGATTTTAAGGGACGGGAATGTTAGTTAGCGCAGGTTGCTACTAGGGCAGCTGATTTACTCTGTGCTTACACCCCACGAGCGCCAGGAACCTGAAAACTTGTTAGTAGGATAGGGTGTTTGGTCAGGATTCATCATAGAAGATGATGATGCGACCCAAAATCATAGTGTTTGTTAAAAGATGTTATATATTATTCTCAAGGCAAACAATCGGATGCTGCGGATGAGACATTTCCCGTTTATCGGTTGTTAAATTTTAAATGAAATGGTCTAGTCTTAGACAGCCGGCTGTGGAAAGATAGAACAAAAATCATTTGTAATTAAAGAATGAAGGATTAAACAATGTAACTTTTAACTTGAGATGATTTTACGAGTTTTAAATGATTGATGTTCAGTGAGGTACTGATTAACGGTGCGAACGACGAGTTTCGATGTGTATCGAGCTGAAATGGTATGATAGGGTGTTGATAGGGTCAAATCAAACTGGCTAGCTGTCATCGGGACAGCCAAAGCCAGCCGCACCTTCACACGCACGCGAGAAAAACGAAAAACACACCGACGGCGGACGCGAAAATTCTTACGACCCTACGGAAAGGAATCGCAAATCTGACTGGCTCAACTGTCATCGGGACAGCAAAAGCCAGCCGCACCTTCACACGCACACACGCACGCCAAAAAAACGAAAAATACACCGACGGCGGACGCGAAAATTCTACGACCCTACGGAAAGGAATCGCAAATCTGACTGGCTCAACTGTCATCGGGACAGCAAAAGCCAGCCGCACCTTCACACGCACACACGCACGCCAAAAAAACGAAAAACACACCGACGGCGGACGCGAAAATTCTACGACCCTACGGAAAGGAATCGCAAATCTGACTGGCTCAACTGTCATCGGGACAGCCAAAGCCAGCCGCACCTTCACACGCACACACGCACGCGAGAAAAACGAAAAACACACCGACGGCGGACGCGAAAATTCTTACGACCCTACGGAAAGGAATCGCAAATCTGACTGGCTCAACTGTCATCGGGACAGCCAAAGCCAGCCGCACCTTCACACGCACACACGCACGCGAGAAAAACGAAAAACACACCGACGGCGGACGCGAAAATTCTACGACCCTACGGAAAGGAATCGCAAATCTGACTCATTGCAAGAAAACGTCATTTAATTCTATTAAAACACAAAATTCGTGATGTAAATAACTGTCAAAAGTGTACGTCAAATGACGTTACCTCATTGTTGATAACATTGAACTAGCAAGATTCAAGGCACACCCAAGGTCAATCAACATTGAGGTATCACAGTTTTTCTAGCAAACTGTCAAATTAGAATTGCGAAGGTCTAAATAACTTTCAACAAAAATGTGTTATAAGTTTGTAAAAATTCTTCAGAAATTGATAGAAAATCACGACGATTTCAATACCCTTCCACCAAAACAACCAATTCTTCACGTTATTTCCCATCAATTCCGCACGATCACGCCGTGCTTCACCCCTCTCCCCGAGGTTCGCATCCGTTCAACCCGTTGAAGTCACTTTAAAGGTGACTGAGTGAACAACGCCGCGTGGTAAAAGTCGTGCTGGGGGAGAGTGAGTTCGGCTCTCAGCGGGAAACTGGTCTTCAAGCCATCACCATTTGCCATTAGTTTCGTAAGTCGCCAAGTCGGTTGTGCAGTTGATCGTCGTCGTGCTCGAAATTCGGAGCAGTTTGAGTTACAATTTCGAGAAATTCGTGAAAAATGTCACGAGGCAGTGTTGTGATTGTGCTGGCAGCACTGCTTGCCATCATCCAAGCAACCCCGATGATCTACAAAAAGATCGATGGCCAAAAGTATGAACCAGGTAAGGTTGAAGCAAGGTTGATTCGATTAAAGGTGAACAACTGTCAAAACCAAAACATGCTAACCTTAAAGGTGGCGAACTGTCACTTGGAAAATTAATGCAAATTAGTCAACTTTGTTGTCAACATAACTCAAAAAGAGCAAACTCTCATTTGGATGACGACAACTCGCGAAAGTTGACTCACACACCTGACCCGAAAGTCGTTTATTTACTATGTTTGTTTATGCCCCTCACTCTCTTTCCCCGAATCCCGCTGAACTCCAACTCTCACTTGGATCGCCGTGCGGGGGTGTCCGTCGAAACTGGACACCGCGCAGACTGGGTAGCGGTGTCATCAACCGTCATTCCGCTGACCGAGTACCGCGTGAGTGTGGGCGGTGGATCGTCCAAGTCGTTGACGGCCGGAGTACCGAACGATGAGTACCGGCGGGCCTACCTGCTGCATAAGAAGCTGGTCGCGTCGTCCGTCGGCAAGGATGGTGGCGGCGCGGAAACGGCGGCACGTGTTCAGCAGGATCCCGACACGTTGATAACGGGTAATTTGGAGGTTGATTAATTGGCGAGGTGGAGTGAGTTAAATGGTTGATTTATTTGCAGCGAACAAGAAGAAGGGGAACTGAAGTGGACGGTGCCGATTTCATGCGATCAAAAGGAGTTATTTATGAATTGATTACGGGTGTTTGATTTGATAACAATGTTATTTTGACTTTAAGTCAAAATTAATCTATCAGTTTAAGTAAAATAAACAAAGTTTAACAAAAATAACTGCGCGTCAAATAATTTTTTATTCAGAAGTTCTAAATTTTCATCACGCAAGAGCTCTATCATTGGTCAACCATCGATCCAAGTAGGCCAGAAAATTCAAGAAACAACGGCGTTAAATTCGTGAGATTTTAACTCTAGCGAGAGAGCAAATCTCTCGTGAGCGTTGCTGACGAACGCAGTCGCGAGAACAATAGTCATCATCAAGCAAGGCATGTGAGCATGTGACGCAAAAAATCATCTTCAGGATTATGCGGCAGACCATCGATATCACTACTACCAGGGCCCCGGCGATGGCCTGATATGAGCTACCGAACAACAATGGCAATATGGCGTCGTTTGTTTACAAACATGAAATTGTTTGTCGACAAAACGAAAAATTTACTTATTGTAAAAAAAATTCTATGCCTATTGTGCAATAACATTAAGTCTTACAAAACAGACCAAATTTCGTTAAATTCTAGACCAGAATTTGTTTTATTATTAATTTTCCAGTTAAACCTCTTTTATCGCGATTCTGATAAAGATTGCACATCAAATCATCGTGCCTTTAGTGTATCTTTAGTTTTCACATCGATTCGCTGTAGATTCGTGTTTAAATTTTGAAATTTAGCATAAATTAAAATAAGTTGCAAAATTTCCAACTTCAACCATGCGCAACAATTTCCACAACACCTGATGCGTTCCAAACTGTCAAAATTCCAAAACGTCATAGACGTATCCAGTTTGAAATGGCCGCTAGGTGGCCAATGGTGTTAGAAATGACAGCTTCCATGTATTTGAATATGCGAGCTCAGGAAAACTCAATTTTTAAGCAATAAATTGATTATGTATGATAAAAGTATTGATTGATTAGGTGCACAAAATGTGTCTAGAATATTATTAAAATAAAAACTGTTCGAAAAATTTGCAATTGAGATAAGTACACCATTCGATTCAGCAGGAATTTTGGGCACCAAAAATATATAGTTTTCATATGTTAAGTATTTTATTTTAGAAGAAAATTAACAAAAAGTATGAAAATCGAGACATTTAGTATGGGAGCTGTCAAATCTCTCACCATTAAAAAGCAGCGTTGAGCTTTGGCTGGATTTGTCTATTGCCAATCTTCGGTTCGCTGCTTTTGTTCGTGTTTGATGTTTCGGGCCGAGACTCTGACTAACGTGTGTAACGTCATACGTCAGAAAATGACGTGTAACTTTTTGTGGACAAACAATGTTTGTTCACTTTAATTAATTAATTTAAGGGATGCTTACAATCTGGGTGCTGAATAGTGGTTCGCAAAACGGCCTCAATTTTGAACTGTCAAAGTGGAACCAATTTACTGTTCGCTAAAAGTAGAGAGTATTGTTATCGATGATTAAACATTGTTTTTTTTTGCAAGAGTGAAAAACATGTGGCTTTGAGGACCTGGAGTTGAAGTCAACAAATCTTAAGAAAGCTGAAGGCGAGATCTTCATTCATTTTTGGAGGTTGTTTATGGAGGCGATGCGATTGTGTCCATGCAGAAGCTACCTATATTGTTTTATTCCGTTTGAAATCCTTCTGGTTCAGTGAAAATCTTCTATGTTTGTTGGATCAGCTTCGCTAGAATTAGCTATGATTTTTCGCTTGACCAGGAAGAGCTGCAGGAGGTATTTTTGGATTTTTAATCGGCCAGGGAATTTATATGCGACATCGCAGAATGACACTCTCGCCGTAGTTCTTGTCACCCTTAAAAAGAAAAATCTCTTCTAACCAATCGAAACTTGCAAACACAAAAAATGTTAAAAAACTAGACAAAATAAAATACATACTACTGATTACAAAACAGCTCATTTACCAGTAAGAAAAAAGTCATGCTTGTGCTTGAGCAGCCTCCTACTTCGTAGATGTAAACAAAGTGGGATCATTCGAAAATCACGTTACGCATTCTCTCTATTCATCACCCAGCGTTCAATGAAAGTCACAGAAATTCTTCTAGCTGTTGATTTTTTTTCTCGAGAAGTTCGGAAGCGATATTCTTTTGCCTCTTCTCTCTCTCTCTCTCTCTCTCTCTCTCTCTCTCTCTCTCTCTCTCTCTCTCTCTCTCTCTCTCTCTCTCTCTCTCTCTCTCTCGTGGGTGAAGAATGTTCGCGAAAGAGATATTTTTGCGATTTTTTCATCGACAGAAAATGTCATCTGAATAAATTCGAAATTTCGCATTAAAATTAAACAAAAGAGTTAAGAAACAGTTTAAAACTTTGTTTTTATTTACCGTTGAACATAAAAATTAACATTGGGCTTTGGGATCATCACAAAATTATAACTTTGGGATCATCACAAAGGAATAACTGATTTTGATTTACAAACCTTTTTTATTTGATGAAATTTCGAAACGTGTTTTCGATTGTTACATTTTAATAAATAGCTCCAAAATGGTTAGAAATACCCTTTTTCAATATATATTTTCGAAAAAAAGTTTCTTTTCAAATTGGAAAACAAAAATATTTGTAGTTTTTCAAGGTTAAAAAAACTTTTTTCGAAAATTTATCTTCATTTAATGTGAGGAGAAAATATTTCTCAGCATACACACAAATAAATAATCCCGAAAGTTACAGAAATAATAATGCATCAATTTTACACATCATTAAACATACAAATTTAAATGCGATTTGATATAAATTTCAAATTATACCTAAAAACATGAATTTACGTGTAATTGAGACGATTACGTCGAATCTTAAGTTTGCACTGGGTGCAGAATAGTGGTTCGCAAAGCGGCCTCAATTTAGAACTGTCAAAGCGGAACCAATTTACTGTTCGCAAAATGCTACCAAGAAATGGCAAGTATTGTGATTGTTCAATAATTCATTTTGTTTTTTCATTACGTGGAAAACAAAAAAGGCCCTTTTTGGCCTCCCATCGTTTAGTCTACGAAGAAAAAAGCGCGAAGCACTCAAACTTTCAGCGAATACGTTAACATCAACAGATCCAAAATGTTTCAAAGCAATTCACTTCAGCAGCAAAAAAATATGTCACGCTTGAGCTTGAACATAGCCTTCTACTTTGTTTATGTTTACAGCTGTAGTGCAGTTGTATAAGTGGGAAGCAGTGGGGAGCTTTCAAAAATCACGTTACGCATTCTGTCTTTTCAGCACCCAGGTTTTCATCAAACATTTTTACATGTAATTCATAGGATTTTCACCGCTTCCCTTTAACCAATGAAACCTCTAGTAATACAGGTAAATCGACAAAAAATACAAAATTTGGTATGAGCATAAACAAAAACATTTGTTTAAATCTGTTTTCAGGACATTAAAAATACATTTTCATTTGATAACAAAACAAATTTGAAGACATTTGGTTGGTTGTGTTTCGAAAAACGGGTGCCACCTCGGGTGCCACGATATTGTCCGTTTCTCTCGAAGGTACACGCCGCGCGGCATTTCAGAATGTGCCGCAGACACTGTTGCCAGCGATTTTCTGCACTTTTGGTGCAATAAAAAACATTCCCGGCAACAATGCCATGCAATTCGAAGAAGAAGATCAACAAAAACAAAACGCACAGTATGGGATTTGACAGCGCGCTTTTGCCGAAAGTGCGGAACGTCGTTTCGAGGCTGGTATGCCGCGTGTCCTTTTCGGGAATACGCGCAATATCTCAACACTGTCTTGACCTGGGTGCTGAAAAGACAGAATGCGTAACGTGATTTTTGAAAGCTCCCCACTGCTTCCCACTAATACAACTGCACTATAGCTGTAAACATAAACAAAGTAGAAAGCTATGTTCAAGCTTAAGCGTGACATATTTTTTTTTCTGCTGAAGTGAATTGTATTGAAACATTTTGGATCTGTTGATGTTAACGTATTCGCTGAAAATTTGAGTGCTTCGCGCTGTTTTCTTCGTAGACTAAACGATGGGAGGCCAAAAGAGGCCTTTTTTGTTTTCCACGTAATGAAAAAACAAAATGAATTATTGAACGATCACAATACTTGCCATTTCTTGGTAGCATTTTGCGAACAGTAAATTGGTTCCGCTTTGACAGTTCTAAATTGAGGCCGCTTTGCGAATCACTATTCTGCACCCAGGTCTTGACCTAATCGGCTCAAAATTTTGGTGAAGACTCGTTTAATCGTTTCTGTGTGCATGACGAAGACCTATTTTCAAAAACTTTATTTGAAAAAAAGATTTTGATTTTTTTTATTTTCATTTAAAAAATTGTCAGTTTTTGATTTTTGTATTTTTTAAAAAGCAAAATTAAAAAATCGGACTTCGTCATGCACACGGGATATGTCTTGAGAGCCTACACTCCAAATTTTAGACAAAATTATCGATCTCATCTCGAGATATTGTGGCACCCGTAAATCAACTCGGTGTTTAGAGAAAAACGCTCACAAAGTTTGACAGCTCGCTTTGCGCATGGCAAATCTTCATGAAACTTTCAGTAGCGATTGAAAGGCATCTTTTTAGTGGATTTAATATTTTTTCTGTAATATGAGAATTTTTTATTTTTTACATGTACGTAACTCCTTAAGAAAAAAAAGTTTGATGGTTTGCGTCTTGGCTAAAAGGTTGATTTCTGTGCTTGAAACCAGACATGCATCCGCTCTAACTCCTCTTTTAGAAGAACTTGTTTGGCACTTCACGTAGAAGATACCCAGCATGTTGTGCCAGTGATTAGAATACGCTAATTACGCTTGTCTTCAAGGCTCCCGAAGACCCTGAGAGATTATTTTGAAACCCAACTGAGATATAGGTTAAGAACTCTTAATTGCACTCAAAGAGCTTTTAAGAAGTTCTTCTTGAGAGCTTAAGAGAACATTTACATGAAAATATAGCTAAAATCGTGTTTTCCAATGAACCAATGTTTTCTACACATTATTCAAGCCAAAAACAAGAGATTTTTACCTAGCAACAAGCATAACATTGCTTTAAACGAAAATGCCATCTAGAACAAGCTGAGTGCCGTTAGAAAGAGCTCATAGTGTCGATGCATGTCTGCTTGAAACATTCCCTGCGTTCGAAATCGAAAAGCCAGAGCCGTATTGTTACATTTTGGTGGATTTATGGAAACATTTCATCGCATAAATTTCATGTCACATTTGCCGAAGAAGTGGCAATTGGGTCCTAAAATGAAGCTTAGATGGCTGATATTATTGCTTACAGCGATAAAGCTTATTTTTCTGAGTACAATGACCCTTTGTACGACCACAAAGAGTTTAAAATGGATTTTTAAATCAATTTTGAAAAATTAACCTCGCGGTCCTTCTTGACAGAAAAGCTCCTACTTGACAGCTCGTTCCAAGGGGACCATAGTTGTTGATTCATCGAAAAAATGTTGTCTTGCCAAAAAAAAAAAAAAAAAAACTGCATTAAAATGAAAAAAAGTGATCAGAAATGGATTTAATTGTCTTTTTTACCGTTGTACATAAAAATTGACATAGGGCTTTAGTACCCAATTTCCGACTTTCACCGACATGGCTTGACAAAACCAGGGGGGCGACATCTATATCTCACTACAGGCAGCTCGCCCGTAGCCAACACAAGCTGTTAACTTCGGCACCAGAACAAAAGGAAAATGTCAACTTCGGCTCCAGCACAAAAGAACAGCTGTTCGTTACGGAATCAAAACAAAGCAACTGCGCACTGTAAAAAAAGTACAAAAACTGCAGGCATAAAATGGAAATAAAGTTATTATTGTTTCTATGTAAAATTTTACCGCAATGTACGTTTAAAAGTTAGTGTATGTTTGTGAGGTGATTTTTATCAATTTATTTGCAAAATAAACTGCTAAAGTAGGTATTATTGAGCACACATCGGGCCGATGACCTCATTTAAAGTTGTACTTTTATCACATGAAACGTTTAACTTAACTACTGTGTAAACTGTGACTTTTACTACAGTAATGCTGATAACAAAAATTGAATTATTAATAAAAGAAATATTTTTGTTTTCACTGTGCGCAGTTTGCGCGCGTTATCAATCTCAATCACCCAAGATGGCGGCCTTCAGCATCCCCCTGGACAAAATTTACCGATGAAACATTTCAAAGAAATCTACCAAAATTGTAAGTTCAACAATACGGCTCAGGTTCGTTTCCAATTTCTTTTTTTCTTTTTCGAATGTAAACATAAACAAACCCGGCAAATCAGTTAATCACTCTCAACTCGACACAATGTCCATCCCGAACGACTCGTTCGACGATGACGACCTGCTGGCCAATCTGGACCTGCCGTCCCCGCCGAAGAAGGCCGCCATCGATGAAGGTGAAAGTTCGCACAAACCGGTCCAATCAAAGCCCAACAAGGGCAACTACATCCTGGTGAGCCCGAAACAGCGCGGCAATCCGCTGCTCAAATCGATCCAAAGCGTGGCCTGGGAGTACGACGACATCGTGCCGGACTACGTGGTCGGTGCGACCGCCTGCATTCTGTTCATCTCGCTGCGGTACCACAACCTCAACCCGGATTACATCCACGGTCGGCTGAAACAGCTGGGCAAGATGTTCGAGCTGCGCGTGCTGCTGGTGCAGGTGGACATCCAGGAACCGCACAACGCGTTGAAACACCTGACCCGGATCTGCCTGCTGGCGGACTTGACGCTGATGCTGGCGTGGACCGCCGAGGAGGCCGGCAAGATCGTGGAAACGTACAAGCTGATGGAGCACAAGCCACCGGACGCGATCATGGAGCGGCCGGAGAAGTATCCGTATCAGAAGGTTTGGAGCGTTTGACTGGTCTGAGAATTGTTATAATTGAATGTTTTTTTCAGATGGTGAGTGCGCTGACTAGTATTAAGCCGGTCAACAAGACCGATGCGATGACGCTGATGCAGAACTACGGCACGTTGGCCAATATGATCAACAGCAGCGAGGAGAAACTGGCCCAGTGTCCCGGATTTGGCGCGAGGAAGGCCAAGAAGCTGCACAAAACATTTAATGAGAGTTTTCTGAAGAAATAAAGAGGCGCTGTGATTGTTTGTAAATTCACGGGTCCCCCACAGACCGTTATTATGAAGAAAAAATTTCCACCCAAACCAATGATTGGACATGGTTTCTGGGACCATTTTGCACCTCTGGGCCAAGTTTCAAAATATTTGCCGGCAGAAATTTCGAATACGGTCAGTTTTAGTATTTTTAGTTGAAATTAAGGGGAAATCGCATGTAAAATGCATAGGAAAACTTCAAAGTTTCAATGTTTTAACTCTAAAACGTTACTGGTCATGGTTTTAAATTGTACTTACATGTAGTAGAATGATATAAAACGATTTACGGAACTGACTTAGCCGGATTAAGCCTTAGTTAAGTGACTTAAGTGCATTATTTACAAGTTTATATCTAAATCTTTTTTAAAAACTCCTTCATTAGGCAATTTTAAGTCTAGGAAGACTAGATTGCATAAAAATAATTAAAATGGGGTAACTTTGAGCCAACGGGTGACATAGTACCAAATTTTACGTTTGTTTAATAACTAAATAGCTTAACAACAAGCTCGATAAGCTTGAATTGTAAGGATTACTCGTTGCAAATATTGTTGCCTTCTCCCACAATTTTGAAAAATTCCATAAAAAGTTAAATAAGAACGAAAAAAACTACAAAGGATTATTAGCCTTATTGTTGTACCCTGACAAAAGTTTTAGGACACAAACTGCATTGAAAACTTACATCGTCCTTCATATGTAAATATTTATAAGTTCAATAACCTATACATATTAGACTATACTTTTTCACATTTTCTTAAGATATGCCAAGCTTGTTAAAATAGTAGATGAGTGGTTGTGTTTTAACATGAGATAGGAGTAGGTTTCGTTCTACTGAATATATTATCAGTAAAAGTACTTGCTGATCATTAATATGTTTTGATGAATTTCAACGATGATCAAACTGTATCAATACTGTCAACTGTAATAAAATACAGTTTTTATGATGATCAACTGCAATTTTGCAAAATTATAATTGGTTTGAAACATTAATCCTGTGGGAAGTTGTGCCATTAAACTTTTGCTAATTATAATCACTACAAAGGGCCACAAAATGTTTGAGCAAAATGATAGCTGAAAAACTCACTACATTTCATTCGTATGGTTCAAGTTTCTAAACGTTTTAAAACAAAAAAAAAACAATTTTATTATTAATGCTACAAACTTGCCACGTCACATAATTGTTTTTCTTTTATTTGTATTCAGAAGGAATCGATTCAGAACTGGAACATGTGCGAATCATTTTTAAATTTGTCACTTATAGGTGATTTAAAATCAATAGGCCTTTTCAAACACATTAATTTGCGATTTGCGAAGCAATATTATCAAATTATTTTTGGGTTTGAGAACATAAATAGACCAAATTAAGCAGTCTACAAACAAATATTGACATAAACTTAATGCTTATCAAAACAATCTTTTGTACAATGTCACCCCTTGGCTCAAAGTTACCCCATTTTAATTATTTTTATGCAATCTAGTCTTCCTAGACTTAAAATTGCCTAATGAAGGAGTTTTTAAAAAATATTTAGATATAAACTTGTAAATAATGCACTTAAGTCACTTAACTAAGGCTTAATCCGGCTAAGTCAGTTCCGTAAATCGTTTTATATCATTCTACTACATGTAAGTACAATTTAAAACCATGACCAGTAACGTTTTAGAGTTAAAACTTTGAAACTTTGAAGTTTTCCTATGCATTTTACATGCGATTTCCCCTTAATTTCAACTAAAAATACTAAAACTGACCGTATTCGAAATTTCTGCCGGCAAATATTTTGAAACTTGGCCCAGAGGTGCAAAATGGTCCCAGAAACCATGTCCAATCATTGGTTTGGGTGGAAATTTTTTCTTCATAATAACGGTCTGTGGGGGACCCGTGAAATTGTTTCCTTGTTTTCGTTGCAAACTGCTAGGGAAAGTCAATTCTATAGGCCCCCAAAACCAAAGCTAAAAATTCGATTCGCCACCTACATTCGAGTAGAAGAACTTTGGTGCAAGGTTACGTTTACGTTTTTGCGCGATAAGTGCAAAGGGGAGTGAAAACTATTTGAAGGTTTTTTAAAAGAAAATTGATCTTTTGGAATAAAAAAAAGTTAACAGGAGGTTAGAAATAAAAAGTTCTATCGTCTGACTTTTTGATTTTTTCGCTAAGTTGCCTTTTTCATTGAAAATTCTGAGATCCGGATTGAAAACGCGAGAATGAGGTTAGATTGCTAATTTTGAAAATCATTCCAATTATCATTTTTCAAGCAAAGCTTTGCTTTTATGGTAGAAGTGACTTTAAAAAATATGTGTCTACTTGAATAATCTACATTCTCAATTGATTAGTTAGGTTTTGGTTGATTACAACATTCCCTTATTTTGAATCAGATAATGAACAGGTTAAATTGGCCATCACAAAAATATTTTCGTTTATATCAATTAAGCTATTTATTTCTTACCTGGAAATTGTATAATTTGCTATTAATCTCAATTTTATGATGAAATAAAACAATTTCAAATTTCAAACCAATTTACTCGCAGTAGGATATAATGAAAACATCACCCCAAGTTTCAGCGCCCTCTAGTGGGGGGTAATTTTGACGTTTGATTGCCTATTACGGATGTAAAAAAAAAGAAACGGGGTCGAACTAGAGACCCTAAATAGGGAGACTGGTCTAAGCTGGCTAAATCGATCTGGCAACGTATGTTTTGAGTACCTAACTTTTCTTATTAAATATGCTTCATTCAATAGTTGCTGGAACCACGGTCCGGTTCCAGCTTGTCCCGTTTGGATCTCGCAAAGATCCGCTTCGCTCCGTCTGCTGGTCACACACTGCGTGGTGCGAGGTCTGTCGCCGTTTTCACACCAGCTCTAACTGTCAAAATTACGCCAGCGTTTCAATGCTTTGAAGGCGAGATTTTTGAATCAAAATATTGTACGATCAGTTCCAGGACTCGGTCGTTGGAAACGACCGTCGGCCCAACGACCAACGGGCCAGATGCGGGCATAAAAATGTCAAAATCTTTCCCCCCCTCACTTCGTCTCACCATCCAGCTGCAGCTTTGTTGACAAACGGAGCACGCGGTCGCATGATGGCGGCATCGAGCCAGAATTGGGTCCTAAAATGAAGCTTAGATTGCTGATATTATTGTTTACAGCGATAAAGCTTATTTTTCTGAGTACAATGACCCTTTGTACGACTACAAAGAGTTTAAAATGGATTTTTAAATCAATTTTGAAAAATTAACCTCGCGGTCCTTCTTGACAGAAAAGCTTCTACTTGACAGCTCGTTCCAAGGGGACCATAACTAGTTGATCCATCGAAAAAATGTTGTCTTGTCAATTTTGTTTTGCATTAAAATGAAAAAAGTGATCAGAAATGGTTTTTAATCGTGTTTTTTTACCGTTGTATATAAAAACATGATCATGTGATTAAAAATGAAAGTTTTTCTAAGAAAAATTATATTTTTTCGATCGAATCAAAAAATTGCGAGCATGTTCAAACAGTTATTCGTGATGGCGGAGAAGTGATAAAAAACCAAAATTTTTATCCATAATTTTTCTAAAAATTGAACTTTTTCACTCAAACTAAGACTCTCTAGGGGTATCCACGCCCGTTTCCAATGACCGTGAGAAGATGCCAAAAAACCCAGCTACAAGCTTAATCCACAATATTATTTTTTTCAAAAATTTTTTTTTATTATCAGATTTTTTTATGAACGTTGATGATTTTCAGACAGTTGTGTGTCATAATTGTTATAATTACAAATTTTGAGAACTGTTTTTATGTGCTGTTTCTAGGGGAAACATACCCTTTCTAATCAAACACCTATCTTCGTCATATGAAGAGTTTGATGATCGATTAATGCTCCAAAAATACTATTAAGGCTATAAACCAGGGTTGCGAATGAGCGAGCGCTCACGGAAGGCTTGCTCGCTCCAGCTGGAGCGTGAGTTTTTATCAGGTAGCTCGTGCTCGCTCACGCTCACCGGAGCGTTTTGCGCTCACGTGAGCTGGTGAGCCAAAGTAGGTAGTTGTTTTTTCCTGTTGAAGCATCTGCCTGTTTGAAACGAAGTTTCTAGAACTATCTCAGCACAGGCAGCAAAAACAAACAACAAAGTGGTCGAAATAAACAAAACTAGGCAATGAAATGGATTTGATCAGAGAACCGAAATTTACGTTCTATTTAAAATCTAGACATTTTTCGAACAAGGAACAAAAAACTAAATTCATAATGTAAACATTCATTGGCGTGAAGAAATGCACTGTTTGTTCACAAATCAAATCCATATTGTATTGTTGTTATGTACAAAAATATTGACAATTTATGTATATTTTATCAATTTTTAAATAATCTTTTAAACAGTTACAATCATCCATGTTCAAAAAACCATGTATAACTTGTAATTGAATATTTTCAGAGGTTTGGTTGCGAAAGTGTTGAATAAAATCCACTTGTTGGAAGAAGAGCCAACCTTTTCGTGGTGAAAAATGTTGACAATTAATTTGATTTGAGTCAAAACGGTTATTTCAACCCTTAGGAATTTTGAGGCATATATTTAAAATTGAACTGTTTCAAAAATGTTACCCTATTTTCTAAAATGTTTGCTAAATAAAGACTAACCTTATAGAAATGATTAGCTGTTTCTAATCACTGAATCACTGAAAGATTTAATAAACGGAATAACTTTTTTTTAATGGTAGCTCATTCTGACCCGCAATCTGGAAATGTAGTCAAAACACTGATTAGGTACATAAAACAGTTTAATGTTATATTTTAATCAACCAAGCATTTAACCTTGAATCGAACTTACCAAAGCATAAATCCTCTTGAATCAATTCATTGTTTTGTAAGTTTTTCTAAGGTTTACAGGCCCTTTTATTTAGGCGTCTATACCCCTCCTCCCCTCTCTGCTACAATAAATCCTTTAAATTCTAAAAATATTTATACATTCAACGGTATGTCTAAAAATTATTTGACCCTTGCGAATCCAACCTTTTATTTAAAAACATGATTGATAAAAATGAGCTATTCCAATTCATATATCATAAAATTTGTTCACAAAGTCATATTTCCACAGCCCTACTGCACCTTACGCAAAAAATCCATCTAGAATTGAAAAAAAAAACTTTCTCAAAAACGTTAAATGATTAGCGACACGTCCAAAATGAGCGCTCCGTGAGCGAAATATGAGCGTGAGCGCGAGCGTGGAGTAAACGCGAGCTGAAAAAATCGGAGCAAACGTGAGCGCGGGCAAACGTGAGCTAGCTCGCGCAGCGCTCCTCCTCACGAATGAGCGAAAAGTGAGCGCTCACGAGCGCGTGAGCGCGTGAGGAACGCAACACTGCTATAAACTTACCAGCAACAGCACCGCACGCAAATTGATTCCATTTACTGGCCAAAAAGATCAAATTGAGTGCACTTTTGATCATAATTCCTATTTTGCGAGACCATTTCTCATCATTCTGGTGGCACACACATCCACACGCAAGATGAGAGCTTTGCTGCTGAACGAAAGTCGCCATCAATATTTTTTCACTTGCGCTAACGTTTTCAAAGCGCTTAAGATATGAAATTGCTTCCAACTACCGGCAACATGTAATTAGCAAGCACCATCAAAAAAACAAACGCGCCCAGTCTTTTGACGTTTGAATTTTGACGACCCATTCCAATCGAAGGCTGAAGAAAACCGAGCGAGAAGCGAAGGCAAATAAAGAACAAAGGGTGGCCACCAACACCACCAGCAGCACGTGTTGGAGTGAGCCAGTGATGCCAGGATATTTTCTCTATATTCTCTCTTTTCGTGAGTGTTCACTTAAAATTTCATTAATTTTGTCAGCACTAAGCAGCCCCAAAAGAGCGCTGGAAGAAAAAAGAACTAAGCTGAAAATAGGAAAATGGGTGTGGCAATCTCGACTGATTAGAATACATTTGGTACATTTTTTTAAATACTTGTAAAAGGAATAGCATAACTTTTAATAAAAGTGAAAATAAAAACAAATGTTCACAAAAAGTTGCTCTACTCGTTGGTGTGCTTGGTTTTAGTAAATTTCAAGGAACATTCCAGATTATCCAGCATCATTCAAACACGACTGTTTATTAGGCTTAAAATGGGTATATTTCCCCTATTCAGATTCTTTGATCATCAGGTCACACGGAGAGAAGTGACAGATCATTCAATTTGAAAGTAACATAAAAGAAGAATTTTGGATGCTTGAAAATTTGGTTGGTTTAATATTACCTCTTGTTTGAGCAATTTTACTTAAAATTTTTTGTAAAAATGTGAAATTCAACAGAAACTGATGAAAGTTTTACCAGTGTCTTATGTCAAATTACAAATATTTTTACACAGAATTTGTCAGCATTCCCATGTTCATTCATGTCCACACATAAAAATGAAGTTTACATTAAATTGCACTACAACCGGATGAATCTGCCGGGAGCAAAATTCAAAACTCAAATCCGTAAATCCGAACCACCATTTCCGAGCTTTGGTCTCATGTTACAAAACTTGTCCTGTATACCTCTACCCCCTCATCACATTCGTTCGAAACTATTCCGAATGCAGACAGAGGACAAAGTTCTGCAGTTGGAAATTAATTGAACAAACCCTTATCCCTCGGTGCCAACCTGAACCCCATCCCGTGTACGTAACATGTCTCACTCCAGTTCCCCAGTTGGTTACTGCTGCCAGGCATTTGCTGTTTCATTGCGATAAAAGTACGGCGGGATTTGTCCCCAATTCCCAGGGTCAATAGAAGTGTACCCTTTACTTACCCGAGCACAGAGCAGTCGGTAGTTCAAAAAGCTCTCTTTTTGCCACCGGCTTCCACAGAGCTATAGTTGGCCATGGCACTTGCAGCGAAGTGATGAAAATCTGGCAAATGTCACGTTCCGAGGGCAGGTGTTTGCAAAACTTTCGACGCCAATTTGAAGCCGAGGTGGCCCTCGGAAAGGGGTACTTACTGGCACAGAGAAGCAGACGTAGAGCTATGATTTTGTTTGAATTTGAGCTCTTAATGCCTGTTTGCGCTACAGGACAACAGATGGCGCTAGTGAGCGGTGCAATTTGACACTTGCAGTGTTTGTTTGTCTGTGCTACGACAAACTAGTACAGAGGGTTCAGACTGCAACTTGGCTGTGTCAATACAGAATTTCCGTAGGAAGACGTACTAAGCTGAAGCAGCAATGACTAATAAAGAATGGGGCAAAATCCATCTTGAGCACGTAGAGCAAAAATAGTTACGGGTTGTTGAAATATGCCTTCAGAAGTTCATTAGCATTGCTATGTTGTTGGGCCTACAATTTGAGTTATTTGAGCCAAGTTGTTTCAAAGTTACGAACGCTGAAGGAAGTCAATTATGGGATGAATTCACTATGAATAGTAAACATACACAACTAATTAAACTAGCTGTTCGACCACACGTGGATCCAATGTGGGCAGGTGGACACATTTCCCTTGTTGCCTTGAATTTACTGGAGTTTATAGTGGTGCCTTCCTGCATGAGCTGGCTGGACTACAGAGCACGGATAACTTTCGTCCAATGAATTTTATTTGCATAATTAATCGTATTATGGAAGCAAAGCTTAGCTTTGTGGAGCTCAAGCTGATGATGGTTTGATAATAAACTTAGAATAGTTCCAGTTTTCATTTCATTATCATAAAGAACTAGCAAAATAGCAAAAAAGCAAAAAAGCAAAAAAGCAAAAAAGTAAAAAAGCAAAAAAGCAAAAAAGCAAAAAAGCAAAAAAGCAAAAAAGCAAAAAAGCAAAAAAGCAAAAAAGCAAAAAAGCAAAAAAGCAAAAAAGCAAAAAAGCAAAAAAGCAAAAAAGTAAAAAAGCAAAAAAGCAAAAAAGCAAAAAAGCAATAAAGTAAAAAAGCAAAAAAGCAAAAAAGCAAAAAAGCAAAAAAGCAAAATAGCAAAAAGCCAAAAGCAAAAAAGCAAAAAAGCAAAAAAGCGAAAAAGCAAAAAAGCAAAAAAGCAAAAAAGCAAAAAAGCAAAAAAGCAAAAAAGCAAAAAAGCAAAAAAGCAAAAAAGCAAAAAAGCAAAAAAGCAAAAAAGCAAAAAAGCAAAAAAGCAAAAAAGCAAAAAAGCAAAAAAGCAAAAAAGCAAAAAAGCAAAAAAGCAAAAAAGCAAAAAAGCAAAAAAAGCAAAAAAGCAAAAAAGCAAAAAAGCAAAAAAGCAAAAAAGCAAAAAAGCAAAAAAGCAAAAAAGCAAAAAAGCAAAAAAGCAAAAAAGCAAAAAAGCAAAAAAGCAAAAAAGCAAAAAAGCAAAAAAGCAAAAAAGCAAAAAAGCAAAAAAGCAAAAAAGCAAAAAAGCAAAAAAGCAAAAAAGCAAAAATAGGTACAAAGAAATAATTAGAACCAATTCATCACCTCCGATAGCTTCAAACTACTCTAGCCCCAATCCATCTCTATTAGCAGCACTTGCGATGTGAATTGAATGGCAATTGATTTAAGGATGAGCGAATTCTGCACACTTTCACTATACGTCCTCCAATGTGTGTCATTTTTTACCCACTTTTTGTTTCTAGTCTCCTCTCGTTCGAAAGACACGACACAGTCATCGACGATGATCGACGTTTCGTGCCCGTTCTTCCTTGACATTTTCCGACGAGCAGTTTTCCCAGCGTAGAAGCGGGGCAGCAAAAAGCAAACGTTGCGAATACCGAGAATTGGAATGATTGGATTTGAGAATGAGATTCGTTTTTTTTTTCTCTCTAACGGTTACTACCCTCGGACTGTTCGTTTTCCCTAGGTGCACACAGGGAGAAATCTGTTGTTTTGTTTAAAATTAATATATTATGTTGAAATATCATACAAACTCTTTTTTGAGAATAAAAGAAATCAAGAAAATACTCAAACTTTTGTTACAGTTCAGCTAGCACGACAAATGGTTGTCCGTCATTCCGGAACGTCCTCGTCGACCCACACCGAGAACACAGGAAGCATCGATGAAATTGGCAGAGAGCCCACCCCAGATAGACTCACCTGGCAAAGGGTGAAGAAGATTGAGCATCAGAAATGAAAAAAAATCTGACGAACGAACGGAATTTGATTTGATTTTGCTCCTGCTAAGCTACTTTCGAGGCTTCTTCTCCTGTGATATCGAGCATCACGAGGATGCCCGTTTTGGTTTCGTTCTGTGTGCTGTTATCAGATGCCATATGGGAGCGTTTTGCCCCACCTCTGGTCGGAAATATGCATGGAAAATGTTAGACTTGTTCCTGGTTTGGTAAAAGAGGAAATCTGTTATTCACAGGACATGAGAAAATATCATCTCGAGTTCAAGTTGAATTGGGCTATTCCTAACCATTTTCAAACAAAATATATTTTAAATTGTGAAAAAACTGCACCGGAAAATAAAAATAAGATGGCGGTGATAAAATATTAAAAAGTACCTTTTTTAATTTCAAATGCAATCAAATATTCAAATTAGACTTAAATGGGGTCGCAGACTTCAAATTTGATGTCAAATGCAAAAAAAATAAAAATACGAAAAAACATATTTTGAGCATGATTCGATTGTCCGAAGTATTATACAAACGTTCGGATAATCGAACTTCGGATAATCGAAACATTGGATAATCGAGTCTAAACTGAAAACATCAAAACATGGAGATTTTTTCACGCGAAAAAATTGAAAATTTCACGGGGAACTTAATTATAAAACTGCAAATTTCACGGAAATTTCGCGGAACGTGAAAACTGCTTAACCCTTTTAGGCCTGATGGGTCACATATGACCCAAAAATCAAAAATTGCTAAAGTAGCCTATAATTTTCGTATGCTCCTCAGGATCATTTTTCTGTCATTAACTAAAAAAATATTTTTTTTTTAAAATTCAGGCCTGAAAGGGTTAAATAACTCAGAAAATTTTAAGTTAAAATAGTAGAAACTACTTTTTTTGCTTCATTATATATTATTTTTCAATAAACTAAAAAAAAACCTCACTAAGTTTGTACGTGACGCAAAAAAAAAACTATTCCTAGTTTCCAAAAAAGTTTCCACGTAGTTTATGGATGGGCCCAGTAAAAATATTATATATACACTCAAACCCCGTTGGTTTGACACCAACTGTTGTCAAACGAACGAGGTCACGATTTAGTTTGACACCCTTTTTTCACGGATTCACACACACTACCAAACGTTTGTTTTGATAGTGTGCGTGAGCGCCGTGTAAAAAGTGACAGTTCGTCACTTTTTAGTTTGACTTTGACCAACCAACGGGGTACAAACTAAAAAAGTGATCAACCACTGGGGGTTAAGTGTATTATTTAGTGGTTTCACCTGACTATTCAAAACTTAATTGAAAATCAATTGGCAAAAATAATTTAATCTATAACGAAATATACAAAAAAGTACATAATACCACAAAAATAGTGGTATTTTTTAACTTCCACAGGATTTATCCACCCAAGTAATTAAATTTCGTGAAAATCAAAAAATCTGAAATGATTACAAAAAGTGACTTCAACACCTAAACTACCAAGCTCGAGAAAATTGGGAAATTTACATTTTTTCTCGTGCATGGGAGTTTTAATGCTAAAGATAAAAAACTATTTATTAAATCTGGAATAAATCAGGCTTTTTTTTAAATATTTTTTCCAAAATATTCTTTTCAAATAAAAAAGGTATAAAATTGTTATGCACATGAAAATCTTTCTACATTTAGTTATTACCTTAAAACACTAATAAACTATCTTTTTGCAATTCCGCTGTGAAACTGTCAACTTTTCCTGTCCTTCTGAAGAAATGAAACGGCCTACTTTTTCCTACCAAAAATAACAGAATCGAATAGCAACACTTTTCAAAATAAATGCTGAAAAGTTCTACTTTTCAGCACTGAAATGAGTGCTGAAAAGTTGAACTTTTCAGCACTTGTTTCGAAAAGTAAAACTTTTCAACATTTTTTTTATTTAAACGATTTATTGGAAAAATACATGAAAATTTTACATAAAATTTCACTCAATAGGTGTTTTTCGGAATTGAAAAAAATATTGTATGGAACTCGTTGCAAAACTTGATTTTTCAACACTCGTCGTATTTATCCAACTCGGTGAACCTCGTTGGATAAATGTACGACTCGTGCTGAAAAAATCCTTCTTTTTGCAACTTGTTGCATAAACTACTATTTTGCAATTCCATCGTGAAACTACTTACTTTTCCTGTCATTCTTAAACGATGAAATAGCCTACTTTTCTGTACCAAAAATAACAGAATCGAATAGCAACACTTTTCAAAATAAATGCTGAAAAGTTCTACTTTTCAGCATTGAAATGGGTGCTGAAAAGTTGAACTTTTCAGTACTTGTTTCAAAGTGTAACACTTTTTAAATTTTTTTGTTGATTTAAACGATTTATAGACAAAAAAAAAATGAAAATTTGACATAAAATTTCACTCAGTGTGTGTTTTTTGGAATTTCAAAAAAAGTTGTATGGAACTCGTTGCAAAACTTGATTTTTTCAGCACTCTTCGTATTTATCCAACTCGGTGAACCTCGTTGGATAAATGTACGACTCGTGCTGAAAAAATCCTCTTTTTTGCAACTTGTTGCATAAACTACAATTGTGATAACTTGATGCTTCCAAAAATATGTGTTTTAATTAAACTGATTTTTTTTAACATCATTTAAGTATTCACAGCATTCACTTCTCAACAATTATTGTTTGTTCTGCTAACAATTCTTCAATTGGTTCATATCATTCTTTTCAATTGAAACAAGTTGGAAAAAGAAGATTTTTTCATCAAACCAAAAGTTGCGTATTTAAATTACGAAAATCTTGGTACCCTAACATGTATAGGTCACCGCTGAAATGTTCAAATTATCATTGTTTTAGTGAAAAAAAAAAAACGATTTTTTCCCGTTTTCGTCATTTTACCATTTATGCGCGTGGCGCGTTGAAAAACCCTGTTTTTATTTTCAAAAAAGCGTATCTCAGAGTATTGAAAACATAACTTCACCATTTTTTGATATATAATGTAAAATTTTTCGAGAAATCAGGTAAAAATAACTTCAGACATAGGCTCTTTGGTCCCGAGACCTTCAAAACAGCATTTTATGTTTTCATATGACCTTTTCGAATGTCAAGCTAGATTTTTGAAACTTCTTACTATTTTTCCCGAATAGCTAAACTAATCACCTTTCTTTTGCGTCTAACACAGCTTAAATCGGATGAAATGGCGCGGAGATATGATTTTTTGAAAAAAGTGGTTTTTGCGAAAATCGACGAAAATTGCCATTTTTTGGATAACCCTAACACGGCGTAGGTCCCCTAATAGCAAAAAAAAAAAAATACGGGTCTAATTATTTCGACCAAGGAACCCCCAGAAAAAATTTGAGCCCGATCCTAGAACTTTTTTTTCGAATCGTGCTGTTTTCGTGGGGAATTGCTGTGTATTTTCAAACCAAATGCTGAAAACTTCAATTTTTCAGCAAGCATTTCAGTACTAAAAAGTAGAACTATTTAGCATTTGTTTTGAAAAGTGTTTCCATTCGATTCTGTTATTTCTGGTGGAGATAAGTAGGCTGTTTCGTCGTTTGAGAATGACAGGAAAAGCAAATAGTTTCGCAACGAAACTGCAAAAATATTTATTATGTTTTTATTTCAAAGAATTGATTTGAGGAAATTTATAAATTTTATGGGATTTCACGGAAATCTTCAAATTTCACGAATTTCACGCTGTCCGTGAAATCGTGAAAATTCACTGACCCTAATCAAAACCGTCTTTCAAAATGTTACCCATTTTGTAAATAATGAAAATGTGAAAACGGTATTTTGTGAATATTTGAGTACTTTCAAAACTATACGATGAATTAGAAAATTGGAGGTTTCATACCAGAATCAGTGCCAAAAATCACAGTAAGTAAAAAATAGGATTTTGTAAAAATGTTGAGCACTTGTCTCATAAAAGAGCAAACCTCAGCAGCCTTAGCAAAAAAGATCGATCAACTAAATTAAAAAAATTGTGGAATATTTATCTCAGTTTTTCGAAAAAAAATTGTAGGCTTGCTTCTCTTCATTAAATAATTTTAATTGCAAAAAAACAATAAATTCATTATAATTCCAATAATTCCATTCGATATATGAAAGTACACGTGTTGTTGCTAATTTAAAACAAAAATCTTCAATATAATGCAAAAATGCATTGATTTTTTTTTCAAATTTGACGGCTTTGACATGAAATGAATGAAAATTTGTGTTAAAATAAACTATTCTAAGTCATTCTAAATTTTACTTATTTTTGAACCATTATTGCAAATCATACCAAAATCTCTTTTATAGTAAAAATCTGTTCCAAAATTCACAGACACATTCAAAATTATAAAATTTGTTGTTTGTTTAGGCATTTGGCCTAGAATAAAGCCATTTACGCTAACTTTAAACAGCAGGTACTTTTACCCTACTGTCTAACATTAAATTTTTTTACTCTACTGATGAACAGTAGAATTCTAGAGTGCTATTTGAAAATATTTGAAAACATAAGGAATTCCATAGCACATAGGACAATTTGAACAACAACAAAACTCTAAAATATGGCTATTAATAGGGACGTTTACCCTACTATCAAACAGTAAAGACATGATCCCTATTGTCCAACAGTAGGGATAATTATCCCAATAGCCGTGATTAGTCCAGCATTCCCGTTCTACACAAAATAGGTAACAGATTTGTTGGATTGTAATAAAAGTACAACAAGAGATGTAAAGTTGATCCAAAAAGTAAGCAGTGTTGCCAGTTTGCGTGCCTTAAAAATTTAAAAAAAATATACAGGGTACATAAACAACTCCGTATTTTGTGCATATTTGTGCATTTACCATTCAAATCTTAAAAATATAACCAAATGATTTGAGGAAATGTTATTTTCAAAAAAAAAAGCAAAAATCCAAAAAGCTTTAATTTGATGTTTGTTTGTGCGTTGAAATAAAAAAAATGAACCAGCCTAGGAAGTAATCCAGCACAGGAAGTGATCGATTGGAGGAAACACTGAAGAGCGGTTGTTGTTTATCGATGTCGGTTCTGCTCTAGGGCGTCTGTGTGTTTTTTTTGGGGAGATATTTGAACTGTACGTAGGAAGACACATACGCCGATGTAGTGGGGTAGGTATTTTACCGTTCAACAGCCCAAGGACCTAGCAAAAGATTGCTCGGTGGTATAGGATCACGGTTGGATGCGGAAATACTGGAAATCAAAAACCAATAAATATTTGTCCATGGGAAACTTCATCCGGCCAGATTGGTGCGATTGACCAAAAAATAAAAAAAAGAGCTTTGGACTGCAGCGAGTTGTCGGATTTTTTTGGAGAACAACCAAACGAGAGAAGATGAAACTTTTAACAAATTTAACAGTATCTCGGATGTGCCTTTTTGCTCCCTTGTAGATTTCAACCAAACTGTGATTGTGTTGTTACCATTGTATTTTACTCTTTAAAACCATATGCACGCTATAAAATACAACTCTATTTCTCATAAATTAAATCTAAATGTCATGAAATTCAATAACATTCTAGCGGAAATTCAAACCCACAATCTTCACCTCTCATATCATAAATCAATTGCATATGACACCCCCACAGCCTATGGTGGCGGTCTAAATGCCCCAAATTCAGCCTAAATAAGTGGTCACTGTCATTGGACGATCCCACTCTCCCTCTCACTCTGTGACATCTGAAAATGGCAAATTCATTCCCTGACTGTGCGAAACCTGGCAGGGTAAAATTTAAATCTGGCCAATAATGGCTGTCGGAAACAGGTACCACGCGTTGAAATTGTGGGTGCTTTCGAACTTCTACTAAACTCTCACACTACTTTTGCACCTCTCGTACGGAAATACGTTTGAGGGGGGTTGGACGCAAAAGTATCATTAAATTTGAATTAGTTGGATCCAAATGTGAGCCGACGGTTAGGGTGGTTCACTAATGAAGGATGGATCGTTAGGAGAGACATTTTGACAATCAACAATCAACAATCAACAATCAACAATCAACAATCAACAATCAACAATCAACAATCAACAATCAACAATCAACAATCAACAATCAACAATCAACAATCAACAATCAACAATCAACAATCAACAATTAACAATTAACAATCAACAATCAACAATCAACAATCAACAATCAACAATCAACAATCAACAATCAACAATCAACAATCAACAATCAACAATCAACAATCAACAATCAACAATCAACAATCAACAATCAACAATCAACAATCAACAATCAACAATCAACAATCAACAATCAACAATCAACAATCAACAATCAACAATCAACAATCAACAATCAACAATCAACAATCAACAATCAACAATCAACAATCAACAATCAACAATCAACAATCAACAATCAACAATCAACAATCAACAATCAACAATCAACAATCAACAATCAACAATCAAAAATCAACAATCAACAATCAACAATCAACAATCAACAATCAACAATCAACAATCAACAATCAACAATCAACAATCAACAATCAACAATCAACAATCAACAATCAACAATCAACAATCAACAATCAACAATCAACAATCAACAATCAACCATCAACAATCAACAATCAACAATCAACAATCAACAATCAACAATCAACAATCAACAATCAACAATCAACAATCAACAATCAACAATCAACAATCAACAATCAACAATCAACAATCAACAATCAACAATCAACAATCAACAATCAACAATCAACAATCAACAATCAACAATCAACAATCAACAATCAACAATCAACAATCAACAATCAACAATCAACAATCAACAATCAACAATCAACAATCAACAATCAACAATCAACAATCAACAATCAACAATCAACAATCAACAATCAACAATCAACAATCAACAATCAACAATCAACAATCAACAATCAACAATCAACAATCAACAATCAACAATCAACAATCAACAATCAACAATCAACAATCAACAATCAACAATCAACAATCAACAATCAACAATCAACAATCAACAATCAACAATCAACAATCAACAATCAACAATCAACAAATCAACAATCAACAATCAACAATCAACAATCAACAATCAACAAATCAACAATCAACAATCAACAATCAACAATCAACAATCAACAATCAACAATCAACAATCAACAATCAACAAATAAGCAAAAAAGCAAAAAAGCAAAAAAGCAAAAAAGCAAAAAAGCAAAAAAGCAAAAAAGCAAAAAAGCAAAAAAGCAAAAAAGCAAAAAAGCAAAAAAGCAAAAAAGCAAAAAAGCAAAAAAGCAAAAAAGCAAAAAAGCAAAAAAGCAAAAAAGCAAAAAAGCAAAAAAGCAAAAAAGCAAAAAAGCAAAAAAGCAAAAAAGCAAAAAAGCAAAAAAGCAAAAAAGCAAAAAAGCAAAAAAGCAAAAAAGCAAAAAAGCAAAAAAGCAAAACAGCAAAAAAGCAAAAAAGCAAAAAAGCAAAAAAGCAAAAAAGCAAAAAAGCAAAAAAGCAAAAAAGCAAAAAAGCAAAAAAGCAAAAACGCAAAAAAGCAAAAAAGCAAAAAAGCAAAAAAGCAAAAAAGCAAAAAAGCAAAAAAGCAAAAAAGCAAAAAAGCAAAAAAGCAAAAAAGCAAAAAAGCAAAAAAGCAAAAAAGCAAAAAAGCAAAAAAGCAAAAAAGCAAAAAAGCAAAAAAGCAAAAAAGCAAAAAAGCAAAAAAGCAAAAAAGCAAAAAAGCAAAAAAGCAAAAAAGCAAAAAAGCAAAAAAGCAAAAAAGCAAAAAAGCAAAAAAGCAAAAAAGCAAAAAAGCAAAAAAGCGAAAAAGCAAAAAAGCAAAAAAAGCAAAAAAGCACAAGCAACAAGATTTTTTGGACATCCCTATCTCTTTCCAACTACTCTCTCACTTTCTCTCGCATAAAATCCGACCATCCACATGTTGCACGACCCGAAGTGACTCTCTGTTTTGTTTTTCCAGCCGGCTGTTGCTGACGGCTCAGCTGATTTCCCCGAACTCGGTCAATGTTTTCCTTTTCCTTTCACAGTGTGGGTGAAAAATCCTCCCGGTATTGGTACCGTAGCGACACCCGAAGTCAATGCTGGACTTCCTGTGGAACACGGAACTACTTTTCAGTACAGCGAGTAAAGTAGCGCGAATCGCACGTGGAACTGCTGCGTCGTCGGGTTTTCTGGCGCCCAATTTACCATGCGTCTCCACGTGGTGCCGCACGTGGACGTCGTCGGATGACGGAACAAACTGCATTCGCTTGTTGAATGTGGTCGCGAGTGGACGTGCTTTTTCGGGGCTCGATGCAAGTGTGGAAATTTGTTTTGACGCGGGAAGTTGCACAAATTTGATGTTAATTTGTGTATTTTTGGCCAATTTTAAAAATTTCCAAAAAGTATTATAACAAGTAAATAAATACCGAGAAGTCGCAAAAAAAAGCGAAAATAAAATAATTGCTGTCGGCTGATCTTGACGTCGTCGTCGTCGTCGTCGTCGCCGTGCCACGCTCGAAAGAAGGAAGTAATCGAAAAAAAGGAAAATTTCGGCTGGAAGGAAGGAAATTCGAGCAGCGAGTCAAAGTGGTTATTGGAGCGGGAAATGATCGAAATAATTGGAAAGTGAAGTTACCGGGCTGCGCCATTAGGAGAAAATGTGCCTGCCGGGAAAGCTCTTTAGTGCACGGTGAAAATAGAGCGGTGAGAAAGAGTGAGTGAGGAATGTTTTCCACGTAATTTTCCGAGTGCGCAAACCGGTGTGGGTGTGTGTGTTGAGGAAGTGATCAATTCGAGGGGAAAATAAGGTGTAGGCGATTTTTATATTGGATATAAACTTGCTGCGAAGTTGGGAAGCTGGCGAAGAATTTGAAGTGTATCAGATATCTGGATAGAAAAGAGGCAGATAAACAGGAAGTGAGTATTGTCCTATTAGGAATTTCCGTGAATTAAAACTTTGATTAGCTTTGCTTTTGATCTGATTGCAAAAGTTAGAATGGATTTCTGAAGAAAAATATCTTTTTGATCTCACTGAGAAAGCCAATCAGCTCTTGTCAAACAGTTTTTAGAAGTTGCAAAATGTGTTACATTCAAATGAAAAAGTTTTTTTTACATTTTCACTTTTCTTCAATTTAAGATTGCAGATCGAAAATCAATAACTCTTCGAAACAAACTTTTGACAGTGTTTTATCCTAAATCGTGAATTTAGCATTTTTCAATATATATTTTGCTTTAAAAGTCTGCGAAACTGAGTTTTAATTATTCTGTCTCATACAAAATGTATCAAAGAATTCTTGTTTTGTTTTTATTTTTAGTCATTTAATTCATAAACACACAAAAAAAATGTTTTGAAATCCTCATGCCTTTTTTCGGCATAGCCTCAATTAAAATTAGTTTGTTGAACTGATTGCTAAAAAGAAGTGAAGTTTAACCTCACTTAACCTAGCAAACAATATATATTGAATTGTCTGGGTCAGATAACCAGATACCTGTGCAGAATGTTTTATACCTTTATTTTTGCAATAATTTGCTGACAAATAACATTTTTGAGTTGTTTAGAAACAACTTTCAGGATGCCGTTAAATTTGCGTGAAACTTGGATATATTGTAACTGTCTACTATTAATGGTCCAATCATCAATGTCTTTGAAGAAAGTTGATAGGAAATTTACGATTTTTACGAAAAAAGTTGGTGAAAAAATACGTTTTAAGCAAAATGAAAATTACTTTTTTTTGTAATAAAGAGACTATAGCACAATACCGTTGCATTTCACCGATACATTTCACCAGCTTTTCGATTGCAAATTTGATTTTATAACAAAAATTAGGTGAAATTTATGTTACTTCCATAATGTATATAACATTGCAGAATCACTATTTAAAAAACTGTACCTAGAGCAAAAAAAAAAATCATCGACTTGTGCAAATTCTTAAAAGATGGAATAGTTTGTCATCATAAACACATAAAAAAATGATGATATTTTTCCACAATTTGATATTTGTGAGCTCCAATAATTACCACATTCTGTATTACATTCTGTATTCTGTGCACATTTTTTCCTCATATAGATATTTTGTGTTGTGTTCCCGAGCAGATGGAAATAACTTGGGATGGTCAGTTTTTGATATTGTGAGAAGATCGAAATATGTTATTGGGGTGATCGGATTAGTTGTTAAAATAACAAAAATCAACAACAAAAATTTGTTCGAAGAATAACTTAAACTGTTATTATGTTGTTATTGCAATAACAAACCAATAACACAGAAGGAATCATGAAGGAATAACAAGATTTGTTATTTTGTGCGGAGAGGTAGAGCAGCATAATAACAAAAAATGTTATTGAACTGGTATGTCTCCATAACAAAAAAAAAGTTATTGTTTTGGTTTATTTGTAATTTGCAAATAAACCTGCAGTTGCCATAACTCTTCTGTACTAGTCAGGACTGCAAAGTCGGGTACCTCCAAGCGACTTTGAATCCATACTTTGAAGACAACTCCGACTCTGGATGCAGGATATGACGTCAACGATGACTTCAGCTCTCCAAAAATACCCGACTTCACGGATTCCGACTCCAAGTAAAAGTTGCTGAAAATTTGCTGAATCCGATGCAGTCTCCGAGGTCTCATTCCAGCTCGAACTTCAACGTCAGCTCCGACTTCCTGGCTCTGTGAAAATAATAACAGTTTTTGTTATTCACACTTCAAAAAATCTCAATAAATAAATCAATTCCGTTAGGGAACATAAAAAAATTTAAAAAACAAAAATGAACTCTCAAAAGTTAATTTTATCGGATCAATTTTAGCTTGAAACCCCATTTCTTGATGAAATAAATGGCCCCGATAAAGTTGGTCAAAATTATTTCATAGTTCTAGCCAATTTTAGTAAAATCCCTTAGGGGGTATCTCAAATAATAAAAAAAAAATCAACTTTCAAAATTTCAACTTTTTAGAAAATTGGTCAAAATTATCCCATAGTTCTAGCCAATTTTAGTAAAATCCCTTAGGGGGTATATCAAATAATTTAAAAAATCAACTTTCAAAATTTCAACTTTTTAGAATAATTTTAGCTTAAGGATCCCATTTCATGGCCAAAATAATGAACCTGACGAAATTGATCAAAATTATCCCATATTCTAACCATTTTAAACAAAGTCCTTTAGGGGGTATATCAAATAATTATGAAAGTCAACTTTCAAAATTTCAACTTTTCAAAATAATTTTAGCTTAAGGACTCCATTCCATGGCCAAAATAATGATCCCGACGAAATTGGTCAAAATTATCCCATATTCTAACCATTTTAAACAAAGTCCTTTAGGGGGTATATCAAATAATTAAAAAAAAAAACAACTTTCAAAATTTCAACTTTTCAGAATAATTTTAGCTTAAGGACCCCATTTTATGGCCAAAATAATGATCCCGATGAAATTGGTCAAAATTATTCCATATTTCTAGCCAATTTTAGCAAAGTCCCTTAGGGGGTTTATCAAATAATTTAAAAAATCAACTTTCAAATTTTCAACTTTTTAGAATAATTTTAGCTTAAGGACCCCATTTCATAGCCAAAATAATGACCCCGACGAAATTAGACAAAATTATCCCAAAGATCTAAACATATTTAACAAAAGAAAAAATAATAACAGATTGTGTTATGGACACTTAGAAACTTTTCCATTTGTGCGATTTATGGTAATTTTATTTCTAAGTCAGAATACCAAACGAATAACAAATTTTGTTATTAGGAGAGTTTTTGAAATGTATAACATTTCCTCTTATTAGCGTTATATTAAACATTTTCAATATAATACCACTTCAATACCAAATTTTGTTATTTTATCAGAAACTGTTATTATTTTTTTCTTCTTGAAGTTGAACTTCAGGATAAAATAATAACATTTTTTGTTATTTTAACAGGATTTGTTATTGAAATATTATTAATTTTGTTATTACCGTCTGCCCGGGTTGATCAAATAAAAAGGGTAGTTTTTTAAGAGTGTACTATATATAGCATATATAGTATATATATTTATCTCATTTGAACTTATCTGAAACTAATCTTTACTTAAAACACCAAATCGGTTTTTGAATATTTTTGGTTTTGATAACTGCCACAATTATGTGAAGCAAAGTATGTCAGTGAAAAGTTCCAACCCAATAAAAATGTAAACATTTTTCGTTTACCGGAGTCTCACAGCATTGTAACGTAGGGAATGTTTTGCAGAACATTTTTGCAAAGAGGATAACATAAACCTCGAAACAACATGAAAGTATTATGGCTAGTATGTAGAACAAAATCGAAGGTTATGTAACTCCTTCCAAATCTCTTTTTAAACAACAGGAAAAGCAAAACATATACATTTTTTTGAAAACCATCAAATTAATCGGAAGATTGGCTTGAAAAAAGTTTAAATTTCTTTTGAAATTTTCCTACCACGAACTTTTCATCCTTCCTGTTCGGCTCGGGTTGTCTCGAGTAGCTATTACAGAATTGATATTCACGAAAACCCCGGTGGCACTCTGCAAAGACACCTTAATGTGACGCCGTTACACATGGCTGGCTGTATGTTCTATAATATGTCAGTGGTGTGCTATCGTGATGCAAGGCGAAAATCTTGCGAACTCCACCAGAACAGATCTTCAACAGCAGAAAAGTATAGGGGAGACGAAAAGTGCTCCACTTTTTTAAGGGGACAAGGGAAATTCTCCACGGTTTCCTCAACTAAGTTTCGCTTGGATTTTGACGGGTTTTGGGTGCTGTCGAGACTATCTCCGTTTAGCTACGGCGTTCAAAGCTCAACATTCGGAGGACACTGCTACAGTATAGCACCACACCGACCAAGTCTGGCGGGTTAAAGCGGCACATAAATTTCAGCAGCTCAGTAGTATATTCCACCGACAGCATATCTGTGACAGCACAGCTTTGCATAACGTGAAGTACTCGGGAGACGGTGGTGGTACCTTCTACCTGTTACAAATGTGGATGGGCGGATAATGGTACCCTGACCCCCTCCCACCCCTGCTCAAACAAGGAACCACGTGCAAATTATTTTGAAGTAAGGTTCACAAAGTTGCTAATGGAGGGCAGTTTGTCTTATATTATGTTTAAAAATTTGAACGAGTTTTTAAAATAAAGATGAGACTGTTCTCACAAGTCAACTAAAAAAGAGCAACCTGTACCGCAAATAAAATCACAAACAACAAACAATCAAAACAAAACAGCATGTTCCCAATCGAGCTGTCACTTCCCCGTCCCGGCATTATTAATCAAAATCAGTCAAACGGGACCAATCACACACAAAGTGACACAAATTGAGCCACTTTCGGGGTGGAAAAGTGTGTGATGGCTTTGTTTTCTTCCTGTCAAGCAAAAAAAAGAAGAAGAAGAAATCACCCTGCCAGGAGAAACTGTCAAAACACGCGCGCCACGTGCGCCAAGTTCGTGCATAAAATTCTCACGTGCCCCTCCAAGTCGGCCGACGCCAGCTCAATCAATCATTCGCGGTGTATCATGGTGGTTGTGTGCGTGTAAATAAAGCTTGACGAATCAAAAAAGATTTCTTATTTTTTGAACACGTGGGATGATATGGAAATCTTGAGCGAAATAAACACTTTGTTCGTGAGGAGTTTAAAGTTGTATTTCAAGCAAAACAATGCAAAAGAGCTTAAGCCACCTTTTGACCTTCACAGATCTTCAAAAATCGATTTTATTCCTGAGATATTCAATATTAACCGAAAAAAACTCCTTGCATTGTTGTCATTTTTCATATGAAAGAAGTTTCAATCTTGCCGAGCTATCTTGACATGCCCTGAAAATTGCAGTAAGTACGACAACTGGCCAAAGGGATTTCAGGTCAGAATGCGTTTGACACACGTACATGCCCGACTACCGTAAACATTCGTAACTATAACTCGGGACAAAATGTTTGAAACTTAAAAAAATGAGATATTTCATAAATTTTAAAAGCAAATATTTATATCAGAAAAAAACATAAATCACAAATTCAAAGCAAACAAAAAATCATAAATATTAATCGAATTAAAAATTTGAAAATTCGAAATAAAAACCAAAATAAAAAAGATAAGAGTTTAAAACTGGGTGCTGAAAAGACAGAATGCGTAACGTGATTTTTGAATGCTCCCCACTGCTCCTTACTAATACATCTGCACTACAGTTGTAAACATAAACGAAGTGGAAGGCTATGTTCAAGCTCAAGCGTGACATATTTTTTGCTGCGGAAATGACTTGTTTTGATTGTTTTTAAATCTGTTTATGTTTAAATTTTCGTTGAAAAATTAAGGGCTTCGCACTTTTTATGTTCGTAGACTAATCGATGGCGGCCAAAAGAGGCCTTTTTTGATTTCCACGTGACAAAATATTGCGTCAGAAATGGGTGGAATTTTGTGAAAAAGCTCGACACCACCGGCAAAATAAATTATAGATCGATTACAATACTTGCCACTTCTTGGTAGCATTTTGCGAACAGTGAATTGGTTCCACTTTGACAGTTCTAAATTGAGGCCGCTTTGCGAACAACTATTCTGCACCCAGGTTTAAAACATCAAAAATTCAAAAGCAACTTCTAAAAAAAAACAAAAAATTATAATTTAAAAAATAAGGCCGTTGCAAATCTCTTCAAAATTGAAAAGTGACCATGAGCGACCATTTCTAAAAAAAAAATTTTTAAAGTTCAGAAAATTTGCTATAAAATTGTCTAAGAGACATTGAAGATTGGACCTCTGGTTGCTGAAATACAGCCGCTTTAAGAAAAAGAAACACGAAAATTGAAGTTTTCCAAGTCTCACCAAAACAACCCACCATTTTCTAATGTCGATATCTCAGCAACTAATGGTCCGATCTTCAATGTTAAAACATGAAACATTCGTGAAATTTTCCGATCTTTTCGAAAAAATATCTTTAAAAAATTTAAATCAAGACTAACATTTTAAAAGGGCCAAACATTGAATATTTCGCTCATTTAAAAAGCTAGTCTTGATTTTTTTTTTCAAAATATTTTTTTTTCGAAAAGATCGAAAAATTTCACGAATGTTTCATATTTTAACATTGAAAATCGGTCCATTAATTGCTGAGATATCGACATTAGAAAATGGTGGGTTGTTTTGGTGAGATTAAGAAAACTTCAATTTTCGTGTTTCTTTTTCTTAAAGCGGCTGTATCTCAGCAACCCGAGGTCCAATCTTCAATGTCTCTTAGACAATTTTATAGCAAATTTTCTGAACTTAAAAAAAATATTTTTAGAAATGGTCGCTCATGGTCACTATTTTTGAAAATCGAAAAACTGCAAATATTTCGCTAAAATCAAACTTTCGGTGGCTATATCTTGAAAACGGAGCTCTTTATCAAAAAATCTGTAAAGTAGTTTTCGATTGCAAATTCAATTTTGCATTGAAAAACAACGTCAAATTTGTTTTTGCATGAAATTTAGATTTTTCCAAAAATCACTATTTTTTCAAAAATTCACAACTCGGCGGCAGATTTTTTGACCATGTTACTCTATGGCTCAAAAGTTGCGGATTTTTGTCCCCTTAAAACATATCAAAAAATCTCGAAAATCAAAAAATAAATATTTTGGGAAATTGAGTTTTAGTAAAAAGAAGTAGATAAAAAAAATCTGCAAATTTTTTTTTCAGTGTACCTTTTTTTTCTCAAAGGTCCTCAACAATACCTACAACTTTGCCCAAGACACCAAATTGATCAGAAAATTCACTCAAAAGTTACAGCTGTTTGAATATTTACATACCATTTTTGTTTGGACAGCAGCGTAAATTGTATGGACACTTGTATGGGTGAACCAATGACACAAATTAGCTTATTTGGTCATAGGGAAGGCCCCCCACCAAGTTTGACCCAAATCAAAAAATACAGATAAAATCCATTTCCGGTTTTGGTAGAGAAATGCTCAATGACAAAATACAAACTCGCACTTTTTGACAGTTTGCCTGCTTTGTTTGCAGAAACGTCAGCCTGTTTGTTTGTTTGTTTGGTATAGTCTAATATCTCCTTTGTGATTTCTTCATTGAAAGTTCGACAATATTATATTTTTTTTGTTCATATAAGAAAACAAATCGGTAGCACCAGTGCAGCTACAACTAATTATTTTCCAATTAAATTTGCCTATTATTTTAACACACATATTAAATCTGTTCAAAAAGAATTGATGATCAAAAATTTATCCCTCAACTAATCTAATCGAACACAAGCGCAGCCAGTCCGAAGAAAGCATCCTGGAAGACTTGTGGTTAGATTACGCCCCAAGTTCTTTCTTGTCAATAGTAATAATTGCAGTACATCCGAGTTACCCCGAAAATGTATTGCAAAAATTAAAGCGGCCAGGCCTACTGCGTTGCATTAACCGCAGAGACAGATTCTGTGAACGGACCACATTTCACAGAATCAACAGGGGAGGAAGGATGCGTGGACATACCGTACCAAACGCTCCGAATAAGTTGGGTGTGGTGTGTTAGTGTAAATTGGCAATTATTTATATTTTCAGGGGGGAAGTGGGAAATGGGAAAATTGGGGTTGGGGAAATTGGGATTGGGGAATTGGAAAATGAGAAAGGGGTAGAAGGGTATTGAATTTATAATATTATATTATAATAAAGGGGAATATAGTCAAATAGCAAATAATGATGGAAAGCACTCACCAAGGAACAGCAAATCTTCAAAAGACACAGCCAGGTGGGTGGGGTCCCGATCGTCAGATCCCAAATTCTTGATAAAAAACAGGCCGATCGGATGAAGTGGAAGCGTTCCTTAGCTCCGAATATCTCCACTCCAACAACGGCTGCAGCTAGAGGGGCCCGGACCGCAGACCTCATCTGGCCAAAATTGCCATTTCATCCGACGACGACACTTGAGGAATTGAAGAGAGCTGGTCCAGATAATCGCGAAAGCTCCGCTTCCAAAACTTCCACTGGTCATCATCAGAAATTTTGCGTTGATCTTCATAATGTTGAAATACTTTTTTCACAAAAAAAAAAAAAAAAAATGGGTGAAAAAACGACAGCTAAAAATTTTTGCTTCCGACTTCGCGCACGGTTGCTGCGATCCCCCTGATCAAAAATTTATCCCTCAACAATTATTTATTTAAAATTTATTATATTAAATATCGTTATTAATAAAACCAGACATTTAATAAAAACCTACCCCAAAACTCATCAATTCAAAATATACAAACGTTGCTTCAATAAAACTACTTGAATTTAGTAATAATAAAACATCAAATTTATTACAACTAATAATAGAACGCTTGATTTCTCCCAACTTGCAAATTTTATGTAAGCGTGTACTCACTCCAACTTGCAGTCACTTTTCAACACGAAAGAGAAGAGAAGAGAAAAGAGAGCTTGTAGAAAAGTACGGCAACGCTCTGCTGCCAATTTCGTGCAGAATTGCAGAATTCTGTAGTACGGGAATAGACTTATTGTTTACATTGTTTTTCTCGAAACGTCAAAAAGCGACGTGTGACAAGGTAACACGACAACGTCAATTGTTCATAGATTTCTTGCTATTATATTAGCCTATTGTGATGAAAATTAACCAAATCAGTTAGCTACAATAAAATATGAAATAATTGTAGGGGTCGGAGGTTTAGTGCTAAACTTGGTTGCCTCTTCTTTCACCCCAGCTGACCTGGGTTCAATCCCAGTCGACGGCAGTTAGCTTTTCTTGATCACGCCTTCCGTGAGATGGGAAAGTAAAATGTTGGTCTTAGCCTGAGTGTTAAGTTAGGTCGATTTAGGTCTTTAGTTCATTCCAGGTGTAGAAATCGTCTCCCTGGAGTTGGTACCAGGAAGGTGCTGTGTTCTATCCCTCGCCTAGACCAGACCAAAATCCATGATAAAGCTGACAGACCAAATCTGTCAGACCAAGACTGTCAGACCAAAGAGCAAAAAGTAAACAATCTTGGTCTTCGACGTAGGTGCACCAGCCGGACCCTAAGATGACAGTTTTCGTGAGTTGCGCATATTCACCGACAGATGGCCAGTGGGCCTCGTCGGAGTCCGTCCGGTAAATACGCAACTCAAAGTTTGCATGGGAAACTTTTTTTTCGTGACGGCTTTCGCGGCACGCTCCTTTCAACTGTTCTAGACTAATATTTGAACGAGGCGTATCTCAAAACAAGTTTTTTAAGAAAATGATTCCGAACCGCTTATTTTGTCGTTTTAAACCGAAACAAGGCAAAAACTGTGTTTATTCAAACTATTCACCATTTTCAAAAGTTTGGCAAGATAATATCAAAGGCCGCCATGTTAGGCCCACTGGGCCCACAAAAAGAGATACGCTCAGTTTGTATGGGAGCTGTCAACATGCTCCCGGGCTGAGGTGCTCACAAATCAAGAAAAGAAAATTTGGAAAAGAATTTTATTTTTCCAATTCAATGACTGGGTTTGGACTACAAAATTGAATGGACGTTAGAAAATGATTAAACAGTGCGGCTTCCTGTACACCGACAATTAAATAAGCAGCCTAACTTTAATTTTTGATCGCGTTTTCGGTTTACACCTGAAAAATCTTGAAATTATTTATACGGATTTGTGATTCCTCCCCAATCAAACCGTTTTCCGCTCGACGGGTTCATTCCGCTTCGAATTCCGCTTCGAAAATTGTTTCGAATTTTTCTAAACGGAATCTCCGGTTGGATTCCGTTTGGATTCCGTTTGAGCCATTTTGGCACATTTGCGACACCTACTGGTGTACGGCTGAACCTTCGTGACATTTCGCTGCACTTCGCCGAAGCGGTTTTGTTGTCAGTTTTTGCGTAGAACAGTCAAAATTTTCTCTGTCAAACGTCAAACAAGGTCAAACCACGTGCACGATTTTTTCTGTCATTGTTTGGGTTTTTGATTTTCAAATTTTCCGCAATTTAAACGATAAATTCCTGAAAAAACACGTGAATTGTGTTGCTGATGGCAAATTCTATCATGTTCTTGTAGATTCCATCCCAATATTGGTTGAAAATTCATATCGAAAATAGTGATTTTTCTGTTTACCTTTTTTTGTTTTTTTTTTTTCTTTTGGTCGACAAAACAGTGCGCCCGTACACTCAGAATCGGCATAACCCATTTTCCAGTTTGCTTTTACACATTTGCATGGGACTTTTGAGTTCAATCAGGATAACACACTTCGTGTAACCATAGTAACATGTATAATACTGATTGTCAGTGTTTGTTTCCTGGACTTCCAAGATGGCGTCTTCTTCGCTACCCCCTGGTTGGTACAGACAAAAAAGTACTAGATCAAGCCTGCTTCGATAGAGTGACTGTAAATTCAAAGGAAGAATACTACATATTAGAAAATGCACAGCTTGCTGTCGCCTCCACGAGTCAGGTAACGCTTTAAAGTTTAATGTGCGAGCTCTCCTCCTGGAACGTGTTCAGAACGATCTCCAACGCCCCCAAGGGGGGGAGTTGCATTTTCAGCTGCCGCTGACGGTGACAGAAATTATACCGCGCCTGCCAACATGGTGATATCTGGAAGCCAGCAGAAGCAGCAGTTTCCACGAAATGAAATTATGCTCCAACCTCCGTAAACTCTCGCTTCATTGGTCGGAACTGTCTGGCGTTGGACTCTGTTCCGGGTAAAAGCTTAGTCGTCCGGCGCGTGGGGCAATGTTTGCTTTCGCCGCCACACCTCCACTTCTGGTTCTGAAAAGTCAACGAGCAGTGAAAGCTGCTCCGGATGATTAAAGCTTCCTGGAGAGAGTCGTCCTTGCGAGGCAAGAGGATTATACGATGAGTTGAGGTGCTTCGCAGATTTGTTGCTGAGATTCTTCACCGCGGTTGATGTGAAGTATGAACTAGCTGAAGAGAGATGGGTTGTCCAGAGTTCATGACCTGGACGAGAAGCGAGCTACACCGTTTCCGGAACAACCCAATTAGCAGTCCTGTTATTCCCAATCAACCAAAAAACTGTCCCTCCCTGTGATAGCGTCACGGCATGGTCCACGCGAAGCAAGGCCACCACCAGTAATAGAGTGTAAACAGAACGATTGAATGAGTAAATGTTATGACCCCTCGTCCGGATCCGGAAGGTTCATACCGTAGTCCGTGGCCTTCTCTAGTTTCACGTGTTGACCTAGCTGTCGACGGGTTTCGTTGCGTCTCTTCCTCCGATGACGACAGGGGACAAAACAAATGGCGAGCCGCGCCACAACCAACTTTGCAGAGTCACGCGCGTGCCATCGTTATCACCTCTAGAACTACACGGCACCGCTGGTACCGGACCATAAAGTAGCCCCGGTTCTGGCAGGCTATCCGCCGCTGAGTAGAGGGTATCAACGGGGAACTACGTTGTACGGAGGGGTAGGGTGACCTTAAAACAGACCAAAGCAAACTTAACTAGCTTGGTTCAAGTCTTTGGAATGTTAAATTGACGTATTGGTTGGTGTCTCTGCTATAAGTTCTGTCCAAATGTTTTAAATCGATTTCGCCAGATAGAATTTAGCAGAGACACCAACCATCAGCTTCATTTAGCATTGCGAAAACACGAACCGAGCTGGAACTTTACTAATTTCTGCCTCATTTATGACGTTTTGATTCCTGGAAACCCTAACCCTCAAGTTAAACGACCCCATAAGAAATTATTAAGGATCTCCACGGGACAAATTTTTCCGGTGAAAGTGCGTGTGTCCGTAGTGTCGTGACGTGCCCCAAAACCGGGACCATCCCCGCCATGATGCATCATTTCTCGGCGGCATTATCGTAAAATTTTATGAAGTAATCGGAAAGAGTGGGGGCACCCAAAACAAGCCGACACAGCAGCGTGCGTGGTGGTGTGAATTTGGCGTGTTTTTCCTGGGAAATTCAGGTCGAGTTGGGTTTTCGGTGGGTGATTTTCCGGGCACGATAGCGCTCATATGACTGATGCGATGGAGGGTATGGTGTGCCGATACTTGAAATTTTAATGAGATTTTGTGCGGGAAATTTGTAATGTAATTAATTCTAGGCTGATGTACTCGCAGGCGTTGTTGGTTATCTTGGCTTGATGTACTACACAATCTGTTATGAACGTATGATTCAAAGAATGAGGCATCAGGCATGAAAATTTAATAAGCGAGCTACACAAAGTAGTGTACAAAAGTTAGTTTTTTATTTTAAATTAGTTTTTTTTCTCGAGTATAAATTCTCGTCTTTGCCAGTTTAGATGAAAATTAGATTTTCTGCTTTCAAATTCAATCTTTTGTTTTTTTTTGCAAAGAAGGGTAAATTTCTATGAGGAGCGGCCGTGGCTGACTGGTTACGGTGTTCGCTTTGTAAGCGAATGGTTCTGGGATCGATTCCTATCTGCTCCCAACGAGAAAGTTAAGAACACATAAATTTGAAATGATGAAATGAACGAAAAATCAAAGTCACTTGAGGTGGGGTTCGATCCCCTGTCCTTTGGATTGGTGAGCAAAAATGCTAACCACTAAGCCATGACGACTTGGTGAGCGTTGACTGGAATTAAGAATACTGTTACAGAGAGCGAGTTGTGGCGCTATAACCACGGTAAATAGTGTCCAGGGCATTCGTGGAAATACAATGTCCCACCCCAGAGGGTCCCGGAGTACCAAACCTTCTTAGCATGGTGCTCCCAACGAATACTACCAAATCACGGAGCGTATGGTGGTGTGTCCCCACGCTTCTTCCTCCCCTGTCGATTCAGAATTGTGTTGTTGTTCGGACAATCAGTGCTCAAACTCAACCCAATTACGAGTCATCTCTGCGATATGGCTTTACGCAGTAGGCCTGGCCGCTTTAACGCTTGTGATGTTTCAATGCATTCCGATGCAATGGCGCACTACAAATGTTAATAAATGACAAGAAGAGTGCTAGGCGTCATCTAACCTAAGGCACTCTCCAGGATCCCTTCGAAAGATTGGCTGCGCTAGGGTCTGATTAGATTAGATTAGATTAGAAAGAAGGATAAATTTCTATGAGGATTTATAACGAAACTCATACATATTTTCTTAACTTTTTAATACATTCAAATTAAAAAAAAATGTTTTTCGAATTATTTCACACTCCTTTTTGAAATCTTCAAATCTTTTGTTATATCTTCAAACATAGTTTAAAACATACTATAACATGGAAAAAACCAAGGTTGCTAACGATAAAATTATCGAGGCTCGATAACGATAACGATAATCAATCGCTATAACTATTTCGATAATTCTATCGGCGATCATTTTATCGCCGATAATGGACAATAATTCATTTTTAAATTTATTCTAAAATCGACCTAATTAAACCATACCAATTTTTTTTTTAAAATTATAATATAGTTTTAAAGTATAAATATTTAAAATTGTTCGCAAAAAAACGTTTTTTTTCGAAAGTTCTCATATTTTTGTAAATTACAAGAAGGGTATAAAACGAAGCGAAAATTGGTATGATATATAAATTTTTTACAAAATACCGTATTATTTTGAAACTATTCGAAGTGAAGCGAAAGTACCAAACAATTTCACAAATTAACGTATTTTTTTCGAAAATACTAAAATTTTCCAATTTTCAATATGGGACCAAACGAACAGAAATGTTGTATGCTTATTCATTTAATTAGATTTTTTAAAGAATAATACTAAAACTTTCACAAAATACTGTACGTTTTTTGAAAATACTAAAAGTTTCAAAATTTGCAATATTGGCATCCAACGAATTGAAATTTGATTTATGTTTTCAGTTTATTAGAGTTTTTTTCTGTTGAATTACATAAATTGTTACAAAATACCGTATTTTTCGAAAATAATACAATTTCTTAACTTAACTTAAAAAAATAGGTATTTTCGAAAAAAATTAGTATTTTACACAAAACTCAAAAAAAGTGAATGAGTGCAATATGGGTAACAAACAAAGATAAATTTTGTATGCTTTTTCCCATAAATTTTGTATGCTTTCACTGGGTTGATACGAATTGAAACTTGGTTTATATTTTCACTTTATTATAGTTTTTTTGATATTCTTAAATTTTCACAAAATACCGCATTTTTCGAAAAAAACGCATCAATTTTTAATGTCTCTCAACATACTGCAAATTAAAAAAAAATTTCTCCGAAAAATGCGTTTTTTTGCGAAAATCATAGTATTTTCCAAAAGAACTTTTAAAAGTGTGAAAAATTTAGTATTAAAAAAAATAAGTTGTTAAAGCTCTCAAAATTCCGTATTTTTCTAAAATACTCAAATTTTAAAATATTGCAATACAGGTATAAACGAAGCGGAATTTTGTATTCCGCTATATTGTAAATTTTTAAAATTTGAGTATTTTAGGAAAATACGGAATTTTGTGTTTTTTTGTATTTCCCTAAAAAAACATGAAAAAGCACACAACTTTCCGCTACGTTTGATACCCATACTGCAAATTTTGATTATTAGAGTTTTTTTGAATTAAAAGTATTTTGTGATAATTTCAGTTAAAAAAAAAAGGTGCAGGTGGTTATGTTCTACATGACCAATATGACAAAGAACTTTGTACAAAACTCCTAAAGAATATTCTATTTTATTTTATATTTTTAAAACATTGCCTATGTATTTAATCCTAAATAATTTATTCCTTTAAAATGTTTTCAATCTTTGGCACCTCTGTGGAAATAAATTGCCAAAACAAGTATGGTTCGGAAAATGTCCAATCAAAATGGTAATTTTCATGTCCAGTATCAAAAACCATGAATTTTGGTACCCATATTGCCCCAAGTCGTATGGTTCGATTAATGTCCCCACGGTAGAACCTTCCCGAGGGCACTGGCCACTCCGGGTGTGGCCAATCCAGTCAAAATGCCCATTTCCATTACTAGTTTAAAAAACCATGAATTTTGATACCCATATTGCCCCAAGTCGTATGGTTCGATTAATGTCCCCACGGTAGAACCTTCCCGAGGGCACTGGCCACTCCGGGTGTGGCCAATCCGGTCAAAATGCCCATTTCCATTACCAGTTTAAAAAACCATGAATTTTGATACCCATATTGCCCCAAGTCGTATGGTTCGATTAATGTCCCCACGGTAGAACCTTCCCGAGGGCACTGGCCACTCCGGGTGTGGCCAATCCAGTCAAAATGCCCATTTCCATTACCAGTTTAAAAAACCATGAATTTTGATACCCATATTGCCCCAAGTCGTATGGTACGATTAATGTCCCCCCGGTAGAACCTTTTCCAGGGCACTGGCCACTCCGGGTGTGACCAATATCCTATAAATGTGGTCCCAAGCCCATTGCCCCAAATCATTCTGGTCCGGTGACCGTCCTTACAATTTTCATAAGAACAGAATTCCTCCCAATTTAGTGCACAAACTGTGTCTTTCAATGTGTGCGTGTGTGTGTGTGAGCAATAAAATTACCACCGTGGATCCGCTTTTGTTGAAACCTCGTAAGGCACTGAAATTTTCTGAGGCTATCTGTTAGCTTAAATAGTTCGCATGAAATGTGGCAACCATGGTGCAACATTCTCGCGTGACAGTTCCACGTAAACAGGAGAGGAGGCAAAATTTGCACCATGTTGCCACATTTCATGCGAACTATTTAAGCTAACAGATAGCCTCAGAAAAATTCAGTACCTTACGAGGTTTCGTCAAAGACGGATCTACGGTGGTAATTTTATTGCTCAGACACACACATCCACACATCGATAGACACAGGTTGTGCACCAACTTGGGAGGAATTCTGTTCTAATGAAGATAGAACGGTCACCCGAAAACCAGAATGATTTGGGGCAATGGTGTTGGGACTAAACTTTTAGGATATTGGCCACACCTGGAGTGGCCATGGCCCTGAGGGAAGGTTCTCCCGGGAGGACATTTATGGAATCATACAAGTTGGGGCAATATGGGTATCAAAATTCATGGTTTTTGATACTGGTAATGAAAATGGCCATTTTGACACACCCGGTGTGGCCATTGCCCTAAGGGAAGGTTTTACCGGGCGGACATTAATCGAACCATACGACTTGGGGCAATATGGGTATCAAAATTCATGGTTTTTTAAACTGGTAATGGAAATGGGCATTTTGACTGGATTGGCCACACCCGGAGTGGCCAGTGCCCTCGGGAAGGTTCTACCGGGGGGACATTAATCGAACCATACGACTTGGGGCAATATGGGTATCAAAATTCATGGTTTTTTAAACTGGTAATGAAAATGGCCATTTTGACCGGATTGGCCACACCCGGAGTGGTCAGTGCCCTGGGAAAGGTTCTACCAGGGGGACATTAATCGAACCATACGACTTGGGGCAATATGGGTATCAAAATTCATGGTTTTTTAAACTGGTAATGAAAATGGCCATTTTGACCGGATTGGCCACACCCGGAGTGGTCAGTGCCCTGGGAAAGGTTCTACCAGGGGGACATTAATCGAACCATACGACTTGGGGCAATATGGGTATCAAAATTCATGGTTTTTTAAACTGGTAATGGAAATGGGCATTTTGACTGGATTGGCCACACCCGGAGTGGCCAGTGCCCTCGGGAAGGTTCTACCGGGGGGACATTAATCGAACCATACGACTTGGGGCAATATGGGTATCAAAATTCATGGTTTTTTAAACTGGTAATGAAAATGGCCATTTTGACCGGATTGGCCACACCCGGAGTGGTCAGTGCCCTGGGAAAGGTTCTACCAGGGGGACATTAATCGAACCATACGACTTGGGGCAATATGGGTATCAAAATTCATGGTTTTTTAAACTGGTAATGGAAATGGGCATTTTGACTGGATTGGCCACACCCGGAGTGGCCAGTGCCCTCGGGAAGGTTCTACCGGGGGGACATTAATCGAACCATACGACTTGGGGCAATATGGGTATCAAAATTCATGGTTTTTTAAACTGGTAATGGAAATGGGCATTTTGACTGGATTGGCCACACCCGGAGTGGCCAGTGCCCTCGGGAAGGTTCTACCGGGGGGACATTAATCGAACCATACGACTTGGGGCAATATGGGTATCAAAATTCATGGTTTTTTAAACTGGTAATGGAAATGGGCATTTTGACTGGATTGGCCACACCCGGAGTGGCCAGTGCCCTCGGGAAGGTTCTACCGGGGGGACATTAATCGAACCATACGACTTGGGGCAATATAGGTATCAAAATTCATGGTTTTTTAAACTGGTAATGAAAATGGCCATTTTGACCGGATTGGCCACACCCGGAGTGGTCAGTGCCCTGGGAAAGGTTCTACCAGGGGGACATTAATCGAACCATACGACTTGGGGCAATATGGGTATCAAAATTCATGGTTTTTTAAACTGGTAATGGAAATGGGCATTTTGACTGGATTGGCCACACCCGGAGTGGCCAGTGCCCTCGGGAAGGTTCTACCGGGGGGACATTAATCGAACCATACGACTTGGGGCAATATGGGTATCAAAATTCATGGTTTTTTAAACTGGTAATGGAAATGGGCATTTTGACTGGATTGGCCACACCCGGAGTGGCCAGTGCCCTCGGGAAGGTTCTACCGGGGGGACATTAATCGAACCATACGACTTGGGGCAATATGGGTATCAAAATTCATGGTTTTTTAAACTGGTAATGGAAATGGGCATTTTGACTGGATTGGCCACACCCGGAGTGGCCAGTGCCCTCGGGAAGGTTCTACCGGGGGGACATTAATCGAACCATACGACTTGGGGCAATATAGGTATCAAAATTCATGGTTTTTTAAACTGATAATGAAAATGGCCATTTTGACTGGATTGGCCACACCCGGAGTGGCCAGTGCCCTCGGGAAGGTTCTACCGGGGGGACATTAATCAAACCATACGACTTGGGGCAATATGGGTATCAAAATTCATGGTTTGGCCACTACGGGTGTGGGCAATCTGGGTGTGGCCAATCCGGTCAAAATGGCCATTTTCATTACCAGTTTAAAAAAACCATGAATTTTGATACCCATATTGCCTCAAGTCGTATGGTTCGATTAATGTCCCCACGGTAGAACCTTCCCGAGGGCACTGACCACTCCGGGTGTGGCCAATCCGGTCAAAATGGCCATTTTCATTACCAGTTTCAAAAACCATGAATTTTGATACGCATATTGCCCCAAGTCGTATGGTTCCGTAAATGTCCTCACGGTAGAACCTTCCCTCAGGGCAATGGCCACTTCGGGTGTGGTCAATCCTGCCAAAATGGCCATTTTCATCACCAGTATCAAAAACCATGAATTTTGATACGCATATTGCCCCAAGTCGTATGGTTCCGTAAATGTCCTCCCGGTAGAACCTTCCCTCAGGGCATTGGCCGCTCCGGGTGTGGCCAATTCTGCCAAAATGGCCATTTTCATCACCAGTATCAAAAACCATGAATTTTGATACCCATATTGCCCAAATTTGTATGGTTCCGTAAATGTCCTCCCGGTAGAACCTTCCCTCAGGGCAATGGCCACTCCGGGTGTGGCCAATCCTGCCAAAATGGTCATTTTCATTACCAGTATCAAAAACCATGAAGTTTGATACCCATATTGCCCAAATTTGTATGGTTCCGTAAATGTCCTCCCGGTAGAACCTTCCCTCAGGGCAATGGCCACTCCGGGTGTGGCCAATCCTGCCAAAATGGTCATTTTCATCACCAGTATCAAAAACCATGAATTTTGATACCCATATTGCCCAAATTTATATGGTTCCGTAAATGTCCTCCCAGTAGAACCTTTCCTCAGGGCAATGGCCACTCCGGGTGTGGCCAATCCTGCCAAAATGGTCATTTTCATCACCAGTATCTAAAACCATGAAGTTTGATACCCATATTGCCCAAATTTGTATGGTTCCGTAAATGTCCTCCCGGTAGAACCTTCCCTCAGGGCAATGGCCACTCCGGGTGTGGCCAATCCTGCCAAAATGGTCATTTTCATCACCAGTATCAAAAACCATGAATTTTGATACCCATATTGCCCAAATTTGTATGGTTCCGTAAATTCTCCCGGTAGAACCTTCCCTCAGGGCAATGGCCACTCCGGGTGTGGCCAATCCTGCCAAAATGGCCATTTTCATCACCAGTTTAAAAAACCATGAATTTTGATACCCATATTGCCTCAAGTCGTATGGTTCGATTAATGTCCCCACGGTAGAACCTTCCCGAGGGCACTGACCACTCCGGGTGTGGCCAATCCGGTCAAAATGGCCATTTTCATTACCAGTTTCAAAAACCATGAATTTTGATACGCATATTGCCCCAAGTCGTATGGTTCCGTAAATGTCCTCACGGTAGAACCTTCCCTCAGGGCAATGGCCACTTCGGGTGTGGCCAATCCTGCCAAAATGGCCATTTTCATTACCAGTATCAAAAACCATGAATTTTGATACCCATATTGCCCAAATTTATATGGTTCCGTAAATGTCCTCTCAGTAGAACCTTCCCTCAGGGCAATGGCCACTCCGGGTGTGGGCAATCCTCCCAAATGGCCATTTTCATCACCAGTATCAAAAACCATGAATTTTGATACCCATATTGCCCAAATTTGTATGGTTCCGTAAATGTCCTCCCGGTAGAACCTTCCCTCAGGGCATTGGCCGCTCCGGGTGTGGCCAATTCTGCCAAAATGGCCATTTTCATCACCAGTATCAAAACCAAGAATTTTGATACCCATATTGCCCAAATTTGTATGGTTCCGTAAATGTCCTCCCGGTAGAACCTTCCCTCAGGGCAATGGCCACTCCGGGTGTGGCCAATCCTGCCAAAATGGTCATTTTCATTACCAGTATCAAAAACCATGAATTTTGATACCCATATTGCCCAAATTTGTATGGTTCCGTAAATGTCCGCCCGGTAGAACCTTCCCTCAGGGCAATGGCCACTCCGGGTGTGGCCAATCCTGTCAAAATGGTAATTTTCATCACCAGTATCAAAAACCATGAATTTTGATACCCATATTGCCCAAATTTGTATGGTTCCGTAAATTCTCCCGGTAGAACCTTCCCTCAGGGCAATGGCCACTCCGGGTGTGGCCAATCCTGCCAAAATGGTCATTTTCATCACCAGTATCAAAAACCATGAATTTTGATACCCATATTGCCCAAATTTGTATGGTTCCGTAAATTCTCCCGGTAGAACCTTCCCTCAGGGCAATGGCCACTCCGGGTGTGGCCAATCCTGCCAAAATGGCCATTTTCATCACCAGTTTAAAAAACCATGAATTTTGATACCCATATTGCCTCAAGTCGTATGGTTCGATTAATGTCCCCACGGTAGAACCTTCCCGAGGGCACTGACCACTCCGGGTGTGGCCAATCCGGTCAAAATGGCCATTTTCATTACCAGTTTCAAAAACCATGAATTTTGATACGCATATTGCCCCAAGTCGTATGGTTCCGTAAATGTCCTCACGGTAGAACCTTCCCTCAGGGCAATGGCCACTTCGGGTGTGGCCAATCCTGCCAAAATGGCCATTTTCATTACCAGTATCAAAAACCATGAATTTTGATACCCATATTGCCCAAATTTATATGGTTCCGTAAATGTCCTCTCAGTAGAACCTTCCCTCAGGGCAATGGCCACTCCGGGTGTGGGCAATCCTCCCAAATGGCCATTTTCATCACCAGTATCAAAAACCATGAATTTTGATACCCATATTGCCCAAATTTGTATGGTTCCGTAAATGTCCTCCCGGTAGAACCTTCCCTCAGGGCATTGGCCGCTCCGGGTGTGGCCAATTCTGCCAAAATGGCCATTTTCATCACCAGTATCAAAACCAAGAATTTTGATACCCATATTGCCCAAATTTGTATGGTTCCGTAAATGTCCTCCCGGTAGAACCTTCCCTCAGGGCAATGGCCACTCCGGGTGTGGGCAATCCTCCCAAATGGCCATTTTCATCACCAGTATCAAAAACCAAGAATTTTGATACCCATATTGCCCAAATTTGTATGGTTCCGTAAATGTCCTCCCGGTAGAACCTTCCCTCAGGGCATTGGCCGCTCCGGGTGTGGCCAATTCTGCCAAAATGGCCATTTTCATCACCAGTATCAAAACCAAGAATTTTGATACCCATATTGCCCAAATTTGTATGGTTCCGTAAATGTCCTCCCGGTATCAAAAACCAAGAATTTTGATACCCATATTGCCCAAATTTGTATGGTTCCGTAAATGTCCTCCCGGTAGAACCTTCCCTCAGGGCATTGGCCGCTCCGGGTGTGGCCAATTCTGCCAAAATGGCCATTTTCATCACCAGTATCAAAACCAAGAATTTTGATACCCATATTGCCCAAATTTGTATGGTTCCGTAAATGTCCTCCCGGTAGAACCTTCCCTCAGGGCAATGGCCACTCCGGGTGTGGCCAATCCTGCCAAAATGGTCATTTTCATTACCAGTATCAAAAACCATGAATTTTGATACCCATATTGCCCAAATTTGTATGGTTCCGTAAATGTCCTCCCGGTAGAACCTTCCCTCAGGGCAATGGCCACTCCGGGTGTGGCCAATCCTGCCAAAATGGTCATTTTCATCACCAGTATCAAAAACCATGAATTTTGATACCCATATTGCCCAAATTTGTATGGTTCCGTAAATTCTCCCGGTAGAACCTTCCCTCAGGGCAATGGCCACTCCGGGTGTGGCCAATCCTGCCAAAATGGCCATTTTCATCACCAGTTTAAAAAACCATGAATTTTGATACCCATATTGCCTCAAGTCGTATGGTTCGATTAATGTCCCCACGGTAGAACCTTCCCGAGGGCACTGACCACTCCGGGTGTGGCCAATCCGGTCAAAATGGCCATTTTCATTACCAGTTTCAAAAACCATGAATTTTGATACGCATATTGCCCCAAGTCGTATGGTTCCGTAAATGTCCTCACGGTAGAACCTTCCCTCAGGGCAATGGCCACTTCGGGTGTGGCCAATCCTGCCAAAATGGCCATTTTCATTACCAGTATCAAAAACCATGAATTTTGATACCCATATTGCCCAAATTTATATGGTTCCGTAAATGTCCTCTCAGTAGAACCTTCCCTCAGGGCAATGGCCACTCCGGGTGTGGGCAATCCTCCCAAATGGCCATTTTCATCACCAGTATCAAAAACCATGAATTTTGATACCCATATTGCCCAAATTTGTATGGTTCCGTAAATGTCCTCCCGGTAGAACCTTCCCTCAGGGCATTGGCCGCTCCGGGTGTGGCCAATTCTGCCAAAATGGCCATTTTCATCACCAGTATCAAAACCAAGAATTTTGATACCCATATTGCCCAAATTTGTATGGTTCCGTAAATGTCCTCCCGGTAGAACCTTCCCTCAGGGCAATGGCCACTCCGGGTGTGGCCAATCCTGCCAAAATGGTCATTTTCATTACCAGTATCAAAAACCATGAATTTTGATACACATATTGCCCAAATTTGTATGGTTCCGTAAATGTCCTCCCGGTAGAACCTTCCCTCAGGGCAATGGCCACTCCGGGTGTGGCCAATCCTGCCAAAATGGTCATTTTCATTACCAGTATCAAAAACCATGAATTTTGATACCCATATTGCCCAAATTTTTATGGTTCCGTAAATGTCCTCCCGGTAGAACCTTCCCTCAGGGCAATGGCCACTCCGGGTGTGGCCAATCCTGCCAAAATGGCCATTCTCATTACCAGTATCAAAAACCATGAATTTTGATACCCATATTGCCCAAATTTATATGGTTCCGTAAATGTCCTCCCAGTAGAACCTTCCCTCAGGGCAATGGCCACTCCGGGTGTGGCCAATCCTGCCAAAATGGCCATTTTCATCACCAGTATCAAAAACCATGAATTTTGATACCCATATTGCCCAAATTTGTATGGTTCCGTTAATGTCCTCCCGGTAGAACCTTCCCTCAGGGCAATGGCCACTCCGGGTGTGGCCAATCCTGCCAAAATGGTCATTTTCATTACCAGTATCAAAAACCATGAATTTTGATACCCATATTGCCCAAATTTGTATGGTTCCGTAAATGTCCTCCCGGTAGAACCTTCCCTCAGGGCACTGGCCACACCGGGTGTGGCCAATCCTGCCAAAATGGTCATTTTCATTACCAGTATCAAAAACCATGAATTTTGATACCCATATTGCCCAAATTTGTATGGTTCCGTAAATGTCCTCCCGGTAGAACCTTCCCTCAGGGCAATGGCCACTCCGGGTGTGGCCAATCCTGCCAAAATGGTCATTTTCATTACCAGTATCAAAAACCATGAATTTTGATACGCATATTGCCCCAAGTGGTATGGTTCAGTAAATGTCCTCCCGGTAGAACCTTCCCTCAGGGCATTGGCCGCTCCGGGTGTGGCCAATTCTGCCAAAATGGCCATTTTCATCACCAGTATCAAAAACCATGAATTTTGATACCCATATTGCCCAAATTTGTATGGTTCCGTTAATGTCCTCCCGGTAGAACCTTCCCTCAGGGCAATGGCCACTCCGGGTGTGGCCAATCCTGCCAAAATGGTCATTTTCATTACCAGTATCAAAAACCATGAATTTTGATACCCATATTGCCCAAATTTGTATGGTTCCGTAAATGTCCTCCCGGTAGAACCTTCCCTCAGGGCACTGGCCACACCGGGTGTGGCCAATCCTGCCAAAATGGTCATTTTCATTACCAGTATCAAAAACCATGAATTTTGATACCCATATTGCCCAAATTTGTATGGTTCCGTAAATGTCCTCCCGGTAGAACCTTCCCTCAGGGCACTGGCCACACCGGGTGTGGCCGATATCCTACCAAATTGTTCCCAATAATTTCGGTATTCCGGTGACCGTTGTGGCTACCGTCAATAACTTCTTGGACCTCCTCTCAAGTTCGTGCACCACCTGCGTGTGTGTGTGTGAGCAATAAAATTCCCAACGTAAGGTCCGTCTTTGATGAAATTCTGATGGACACTAAATCCTCCAGAGGCTAACTTTTAGCTTAAATAGTTTTCACGGCATCTACGCAACAGAAACAGAATGTCACGCCGAGGGCTTGCGACGGTAACGCTACATTTTCGAAAAATTTTGCATTGACACCGCAGATAGAGCTTTAAGACAAAGTCCTTTGTCAAAATTATAAAATAAATAAATAAATACGATGAACACTTCAAAAAAGCGAAAAAGCATACAAAATTTTAAAATTGAATTTCATCGATTAGGCCGGTGAAATTTTTTTCAAAGATTTTGTTCCTCGTGGCTCTGTCGTGATCGGGGACTTTCTTATATAATAAAAACACAGATATTTTGCAATTAACAGGGGGTAAAACATATAAAAATTGAAATAACAAACCAAAGTCTTGAAAATTGCATTGAAAAGGCGGTTTAAAATGCATTTTACGCTAGTTCAGTTGTTTTGCAATCACTAGTTTTCAAAAATTGTAAGTTTTTCATTTTTTTTAAATTTGTGCACATGATTGCCCACTTTTGAAAAAAATATTTTGGAAAAGCTGAGATATTAAAGGAAAAACTCGTCTCTTTGTATTCATAGTAATGCATTCTGGTAAAACGCACAACCAAACCACAATTTTTATATATTTTGCTTTTTTGAGCTTTGTTGATACGACCCTTAGTTGCTGAGATATTGCCATGCAAGTGTTTAAAAACAGGAAAATTAATGTTTTCCAAGTCTCACCCAAACAACGCACCATTTTCTAATGTCGATATCTCAGCAATTAATGGTCCGATTTACAATGTTAAAATATGAAACATTCGTGAAATTTTCCGATCTTTTCGAAAAAAATATTTTCTTGAGAATATTTGTATGCTTTTTCATTTGATTAGTTATTTTTTTGGAAAATACTTTTTTTTACAAAATATTGTAAAATTGTATTGAAAACCATATTCATCATATTTTCAAATTTTGCAATATAAGATCAATCGAAAAAAAATTGTGCATGCTTTTTCACTTTATTGGATTTTTCAGAAAAATACTAAAACTTAACTAATCCGTATGTTTTTTGAAAATACTCAAACTTTCAAAATTTGCAAGATGGGTTTCAAATGAATTGAAATTTGGTTTATATTTTCACTTTATTATTATTTTTTCACTTTATTAGAGTTTTTTTTGTTGATTTACCTTAATTTTCACAAAATACCGTATTTTTCAAAAATACTCATCATTTAAAAAATTAAGTATTTTCCAAAAAATGCGTTTTTTACGTAAACTGTAATATTCCAAAAAATCTTTTAAAAGGTGAAAAAGCAACCTTTCGCTTCGTTAAAAAAATGTTTGAATAGCTTGCATATTTTCGAAAAAACACGTAATTTTGTGAAAAGTTTTGTGTTTTCCAAAAAAAAAAAAATTGGTTGAAAAAGCATACAAAATTCCGCTTCGTTTGATACCCATATAGCAAATTTTGAAATTTTGATTTTTTTAGGAAAAGTTATTTTGTAAAAAATTCAGTTTAAAAAAAAAAACCAGCAACCAAAAATTCTCAAGAGAAAAGTCAATGTTTCTAGTGTCCGAAAGTATTTCTCTTTGACTTAATGTCCTAAATATCAGCTCTGTTTCCTTGTGCCGAACACTATGACCTTTTGCCATTTTCAAACATTGTTTTAACAGCAACAAATACAAATGTAGCTTCACCCGGAAACCATCTATGCTTATCACCGTCAGTCACTTTTCCTGCAACTAGAACTGTTGACACATCCTGGCCTAACATTTGACGGGAACCTCCTTCCAGCAGGCCTGCACGCTCAACACGCTCGCGAATCTTTTCCGTTTTGTTTAAAGTGTGTGTGTGTCAGAGAAGTAACAAATGGCATTCATGGGTTGCACTATAATGACCTTACGGGAGGACGTTGCTGTTACATCTCTTCCGGAAACTTTGCTGAACGTGGAATGTGGTGGGGGAAAAACATGCCCATCCATCACCACGATGTCAAAGCTGTAGTGGTGCAACTTTGTCCTTTTGTGTGCATGGTGCATTGAAATATTTCACAAGGGTGAGGGGATCTGAGTTTGACAGGTTGTATTTGTTTTCGAAAACTTTTAGATGTATGCAGTTTACTTGAATAACGCCTGAATGTAGGTTAAAAATAGTTTGAGTAACAATCGATAGAGCAGCATGTCAAGCTTTAAACAAATTCAAGTGTTAGCGATCGCGACACGACTTGGCGACTTATTCAAGTTGTTTGCAGCTTGCCTGTGAGCCTTATTATGATTATGTGTGCTTGTCCTGATTTTCTACAATCTATTTATACCTCTTTTCAAGGTCTCTTTCACATTTTACACAAACACACTTTAACGCGTACAAAAACACCCACACGACCTCACGTATAGACACCCTTTGAGTCGCAAGATAAATGTTTATTATTTCTACATGTCAAGCTGTGCGAAACGGTATGACGCCCTCGTCGCCGTAGTTGTCGTCGTCGTCATCCAGAGGGAAGGTGGTCCGTGCCGTGCCGCCAGTGTTTACCGATGGCATGATAGGTATCAAGTATCTCCACCTCTCCATCACTCCTGGCTTCCTGACCTGACAGCTCTGGAGGTTTTTTCCTCCTCCTCCTCCGCTGTCACTTTATGGGCTGGATCAGCCCTCTATCGGTCGGATGTGTGGTGAGGATTTTTTCACCGGTTTGTGCATGCGGGTGATAAGCCTTTTTCCGAGTAGGTAAAAGTACGAATAAATTTGAAATATTGTTTTGTTTGACTGCCAACGCAATATGTTTGATTGCCAACGTAACGGAATACCAGCTTCATTAGTAATACTAAAGCAGACATCAGTCTATGACAAACAAACAAACACGCACTTTTTGACAGTTTGTCAGTTTACCTGTTTAGTTTGTTTACCTACATTTGTGTGCACAAACGTCAGCGTACGTACATTTTGAGTTGAAAAATTACGAGTTTGTGTGTTTGTCATAGTCTAATACCTGTTTAATCAAACTAAAGCTATAATTTTGTGCATGCGTGTAGCCACCAAAAATCAAAATTCACTATTTTACTACTTCCACAAAGTCAGGTTCCAATTTGGGCCGTCTTGTTTGTGCGGAAGTTTGCTCAACACGAGCTTTATCGGGGATCTAATCAATTGGTGTACACTTTCATGGTGAGCAAACACACCCACAGTCACACATGTGCCGAGCCCCACTTAATTAGTTTTGATTCACGAAGGATCCGGTTTGTTGATTTATCGATGAAAATGTTAATTAGCCGCCGGGCCCGCATGTGTTTAGACAGCAAATGAAGTGTACTTGATGCGAGTGGCTTTTTGCTAGTGTTATGATCACGGTTGATGAAATATTGATTTTGTTTTAGAGTTGTTTTTGTTTCGGATACTACAGTTTACAACGTGATGGTCGGTGTAACTATTTTTGCACTTTAGTTCACTTTGGAACAAGTGTGTAACACTGCATCATGAAATAAGAGATAAACAGACGTAAATTTCTATTAAACATACAACAATGAATAACATAACGATCATTTGACTTAATTTTGATTTGAAACTCACCACGGTATTTTGGAAGCCACCACTGCTCATTTACAAGTGTTTGACAGTTGTTTGAAACTAAAATAGTAAAATGCATGCATCTACAACTAGGTGACTCTTTTGAAGAATCGTTTATGAATTTTGCACAAAAGTGAAATAATTATTAACGTCCGTTTTCTGTGGTAAACTCAAGTGTTGAACAACTAATACAACGATAAATGGCATGCCAGAGAACCATTTCTGATCACATTTTTTGGCAAAGTAAAATGATTTTTTTAATCATCTCTAACAATAAAGATACCAAGGTCTTCAATTGATAAAAATATCGTCTAACGATAACGATGATGGTGATTTTCACTTCGTTTGAGTTTTTTTTTGTTGAAAACTAAAATTTCAACAAAATATAGTATTTTTCGAAAATACTAAAATTTTTGAAATTTGCAACACGGATATCAAACGAAGCGAGTTTTTTTGTTGAATACTAAAATTTTCACAAAATGTTGATAATTTTAGTACTTTTTGAGTATTTTTGAAAAAATATGGTATTTTGTGATAATTTCTGTATTTTCCAAAAAAGACTCTAGTAATTTGATAATGCATAACAAACTTCGATTCGTTTGATACCCGTATTGCAAATTGTGAAATTGCAGCTTTTTAGAAAAAATCGTGTTTTTGTGAAAAAAATGGTAGTTAAAAAAAACTTTAAAGAGGTGAAATAGTAGTTTATGCAACAAGTTGCAAAAAGAGGATTTTTTCAGCACGAGTCGTACATTTATCTAACGAGGTTCACCGAGTTAGATAAATACGACGAGTGATGAAAAATCAAGTTTTGCAACGAGTTCCATACAACGTTTTTTGCAATTCCGAAAAACACCCTTTGGACAGAATTATAGGACAAATGTCCATGCATTGAGTCAATGAATCGTTCAAATCAAAAAAATGTTGAAAAGTATAACTTTTCCTAACAAGTGCTGAAAAGTTCAACTTTTCAGCATCCATTTCAGTGCTGAAAAGTAGAACTTTTCAGCATTTGTTTTGAAAAGGGTTACTATTCGATTCTGTTATTTTTGGTACAGAAAAGTAGGCTGTTTCGTAGGTCAAGAATGACAGGAAAAGTAAGTAGTTTCACGACGGAATTGCAAAAAAGCAATTAAAAAGTCGCTAAGCTTGATATCCAAAATGTATTTTTTTTAAATTTCAGTTTTTTTTTAAAATACAGTATTTTAAGATTTTTGTATTTAGAAAAAAAAAATGAATAAGAGTATTTTGAAAAATAAGTTTTTTTGTGTGAAATATCGGTAATTAAAAAAACTTTAAAGAGAAGCTTTAAAAAAATCGCTATGCTGAATATTTAAAATAAATATTTTCTTAATTTGAATTTTTTTAAAATACGGTTTTTTGAGAACTTTTTTATTTTTAGAGTATTTAGATTTTTTTTGAAATTAGAGTATTTAGAAAAATATTTTTTTTTTGTGAAAAAATTGGTTATTCAAAAAAAAACTTTAAAGGGATGAAAAAGCATTAAAAAATCGCTTTGCTTGACATCCAAATTTTTTTTTAAATTTGAGTTTTTTTCAAAAATACGGTACAGTCATCCCACATATTCGGAACACCCACAAATTCGGAACACTTTGATGATAATTTGTCAATAGCATGCCAAAAGTAGCTTTTCTGTCGACCTTACTATGTTTAGAACCTTCATTTGGACATTATCTTGCTATTTCACTGGTAAAATTAGTACTTTTTGAACAAAAAACTTCATTCCAAGACTATTTTGTGCAGAGCAGCAAAACACTGCATCCAAATGACCTGTTTCATAATTTTGGGATGTTATTGTGCCTCCCACAATTGTGGAACACCTGAATTTAACTGATATTTTCACAAAAAAAGTTATCAAACCATGTATAAAACATCACTAAGCTTGAGTTTCATTGGTTTCAGTGTGTGAAGTCATTATTTGGTAATAAATATGTACTCCTGGAAAGATCCAAAGTTTGTTTACTTTCGTAAGAAAAAAGTGTTCCGAATTTGTGGATTCCAAGGGTCAAAGAAATTCTTCAAAAACTTCATATAAAAGTTAAAATTTGCAGATGTTCGATACAGCATTCGAAAGATCGCAAGAAAATCTTTCAAATGAAGGTAAAAGCGAGTCATTAAATTCAATTATCGATTTGCTATGATTTTTTGAACATTGGCCGATCTGGAAATCGTTCCGAATATGTGGGATGACTGTATTTTGAGATTTTTTTTTTTCAAAATAAATCTAATATTTAAGGCGAAAAGCATACAAAATTTCTCTTAGTTCGATATTAATGTTGATATTTTGAGTATTTTAGAAAAAAAGGTATTTTTCAAAAAATATTTGGTATTTTCCAAACTTTAACAAGGCCGTTGCAAATATTTTTTTAAGTTTATTTCCCTCGACTCTGAGCAAAGTCGAGGGGAAGGAGGAGGGGAATAAAATATAAAAAAGTAAAAACATTGAAATTACGAGCCATGGTTTCAACATTTTAATGAAAAAAGTTTTTTCAAATGCATTAAACACCTGTCCAGTTGTTTTGCCATCATAAGTTTTCAAACTATCAAAAGATTGACATAAAATTTATTTTCTGCGAAAAATAAAATTTTTGCGGTGTTGTACATTTGAATTTCATAAAAAATCAAAACATTTTTAGACAAGCCCAAACATGCTAAATATGATTATCAGTGCAGAAATAGTAGTTTATGCAACAAGTTGCAAAAAGAAGATTTTTTCAGCACTTGTCGTACATTTATCCAACGAGGTTCACCGAGTTGGATAAATACAGGGCTGTGGAGTCGGAGTCGGAGTCGGAGCCGGAGTCGGTGGAGTCGGGTCTATTTGGGGACCCGGAGTCGGAGTCGGAGTCGGAGTCGTCAAAACTCGAACAGCTGGAGTCGGAGTCGGAGTCGGAGTCGGCTAAATTTTTTTGAGCCGGAGTCGGAGTCGGAGTCGGAGCCGACAATTTTAGATAACCCGGAGTCGGAGTCGGAGTCGGAGTTATCTAAAATTCAACAAAAAATATTATTTTTATTATTGTTCATAATTTGTTACAATGCAGGTTAATTCATAAAACATCTTATATTTTTAATTGTCGCATGCACTGCGTTGCCTCTTATTTTAATTTTTTTAAAAGATTTATCAGATGCCATTATGTTTTTGAAGCATTTTTATTGTGATTGGAATGCTTGAATTGTTTTATTTCACTATGATCACTAAATGATAACCTTTTAGTCCTCTCTAACTCAAGTATGTAGTATCATAACTTAAAAAATAATAGACAATATTGGTTTTGTATTCAGAAATATTCAATTGTTTCTTGACTGCATCTTTTTGCCTATATTTATGTACATTTTCAATTCTAATTTGACCAAATTTAATCCAGTTCATTCTGAAAAAAGTACATAACCCCGATAGCAAATATTTTGGAGGTTTTAAGTAAATAATTTTTCAGGAAAAAAGTTACGAGGTACATAAAAAGATTTAAAATAATAAGCACTGTTTTTTGGAAATCTTAAAAAAATCTAAGAGAGTATAACTCTTCCATCAAATAATCAACGATTAAAACAATCTACTACTTGGAACTCAACATGCGCATTTTTTTATAACTAAGTAGTACTTAGTTCAAAAGTACAAAAAAATTAAAGTTTCACGTTTTAAATATTTGAAACTGACAAAAAATATCAAAAAAAGTTGCAACTAATTTTGAAAAAATCATTGAATATGTTAAATATATCGATTATTTTAATGTTTACTATTTCTCTACTATAATCTGAAAGTGTCGATCCTTGGGAAAACTATTTTGATATCATTGCATATTATCGTTGAATGAATCTCAAGATTTCAGTTCCAAAAGACATAAAAAAAGTTTAATTAAAAAGAAAGGATTTTAATTTATTTTCCAAACATTGTTCAACCGGTAGGATTTTTTGCGTAATGTATATTTCCCGCGCAGATATGACCAAAATGTACCAACAAAATCTTCTTGTAAGGTAGCTTTAGGGGTCCTTTTGAAATATCTGTGACCTAGAAAATATTTTACCGGAGGCGCGCGATCATTCATAAAGCTTCGTTTTAGGTGAAGATTCAAGAAGTATCGCGCGCCTGCTTTAAAATATATCGAAAATTTTAAAATTAAATAAATTAAAAAAATCCTGGGTAAAATATTGTTCATGTTGCGGATTTTTGAAAAGGACCCCTTAGGCGTCCTTCCCACGAAGAAATTTTTCAGGTATATTGATTTGCAATAACAATCTCCTTCAGCCATGGCGTGATGTCCATGCACGTCTAATCTAATCTAATCTAATCAAACCCTAGCGCAGCCAATCTTTCGAAGGGATCCTGGAGAGTGCTTTAGGTTAGATTACGCCTAGCCTCTTCTTGTCATTTATTAACATTTGTAGTGCACCATTGCATTAGAATGCATTGAAACATCACAAAACGTTAAACCGACCAGGGCTACTGCGTAAAGATTACCGCAGAGATGAGTCGTTGAATTGAATTGAGTTTGAGTACGGGGTGTTCAAACAACAATACAGTTCTGAATCTACAGGGGAGGAAGAAGCGTGGGGACACACCACCATACGCTCCGAGTTTTGGTGATGTCCATGCACGTCTTAAATATAAATCAATGGAGCTTAAAAGAATTGATTCGTTTAAAATTATATTGTTAAATCACAAGTGACTTTGAGAGTCACTGCGCTTCTTATAAATGTCAGCCTAAAAGTGAACAAATTGAATTTATAAGTTAATCGATCATTAAGGCTAGGTTTCTTTTAATGGTTTATTAAAAAATAACGTTCATTTCTAATAAATTAAATGTAAATTAGAAGTTATGTAAATAAATCCTTATTTACTTACAAAATTGTTCTTCTAAAAATGCCTTCAAAGCTGGATTTTGTTTATTTCTGTTTTAATAACGTATAAAACTGGTAACCTAGAAACCTTTTTTCTGTTTTGTAATTCGAACTTATTTTCCTTGCAAAAAACTTGACACTTAAAGAGTAATTAAATAATCCTACTTATCGTTTTTTTTAAGTAATAGCTTACTATTTTTTGAAAAAAAAGTGGAGTCGGAGTCGGAGTCGGAGCCAACAATTTGTTGAAAGCTGGAGTCGGAGTCGGAGTCGGAGTCGGCTAGAGTTGGCAGGCCGGAGTCGGAGTTGGAGTCGGAGTCGGTTGGAGCTGCAAGCCGGAGCCGGAGTCGGAGTCGGAGTCGGCTAAACTCAGAAAGCTGGAGTCGGAGTCGGAGTCGGAGTCGCTTAGAATATGACCCGACTCCGCAGCCCTGGATAAATACGACAAGTGCTGAAAAAATCAAGGTTTGCAACGAGTTCCATACAACATTTTTTGCATTTCTGAAAAACACCCATTGAGTGAAATTATAAGTCGAATGTTCATGTATTTTGTCAATTAATCGTTTAAATAAAAAAAAAATGTTAAAAAGTACTACTTTTCAAAACTAGTGCTGAAAATTTCAACTTTTCAGCATCCATTTGAGTGCTGAAAAGTAGAAGTGTTTTGAAATGTGTTTCTATTTGATTCTGTTATTTTTAGTAGATAAAAGTAGGCTGTTTCGTCACGCGAGAATGACAGGAAAAGTAGGAAATTTAAAGACGGAATTGCAAAAAAAAATCATTTTAGATTGTTCTCAGTTGACGAGACTTTGAAGTTTTTTGGAAACATATTTTTTGCACCCTGATTTTTCAGACCAATTTTGAAGGGTGGGAGGGAGGGGACGACATAAGCATTGAAAATTTAACATGATATGGTTGGATTGAGTCGATTTTAGAAAGATTATAAAAATGAGTTATCGATAGAATTATCAAAATGATGATAACAATAGATTATCATTATCGTTCCGACGATAACGAGAGAGTTGTCGTTATTGCTATCGAGCCTCGATAAATTCATCGTTATTAACCTTGGAAAATACGTTTTGGTTTCATTGTATTCAGTGTCTATTATCTCAGCAAATATTGGTACATGTTTTAAGCAATCGTATTGAAAATATTTTTTTTATTTCTGAAAATGTCCAGCAAGAAAGATATTTTTATTGACAAACAAAATAACACCCATATTGCAAATAACTATATCAAAGCTCTTATTTGATGTCAATATTTGAAAAATGCAATTTTTAAAAACATATCTTTAGATAATGTAGCATAATGTTTTTCAATATTCGTTTCAAAAACAAATAAAATTTATTATTTAGAAACTAAGATTATCTTCTCCTAGTGAAAAAAATGTCCAAATAATCTGAAAATGCATTCCGTTTTCAGAAAAATTCCTATGAAATTAGTTAACCATACTTCTGCACCACTTAATACTTGTAGCACCAAACGGGTTTGAATTTGAGTATACAAAATAGGAAATGCAACTTCAGAGTAGGATCGAAGTAAGCCGTGCGCGCGTCGTGACGTTTTATGTTTTTGCTCCGCGTTTTTTCGTTTATTCTTTAAGAATTTGAAAAATATTTTTTCAAATGGAATTTTAGTTAACTATAGTTCATTAGTTTGGTCGGTCTTTACGTTTTGTGAGTGATTTGTTGTAGTGCTCACGGTGTCTTGCCGTTTTACGGACTGTTCCGGTTGGAAATCCGGTTTCTTATTGCCCAAGTTCTGTGGACATGACTAATTTTGCATGTAGCTGCTGTGAGGTGTGCTTTTGGTGTGTTATTGAATTTTAGAAGAGGGAGCAAATTCGTGCATTTGTGTGATAATTTGTGAAAAAAAGGTGCAGGTGGTTATGTTCTACATGACCAATATGACAAAGAACTTTGTACAAAACTCCTAAAGAATATTCTATTTTATTTTATATTTTTAAAACATTGCCTATGTATTTAATCCTAAATAATTTATTCCTTTAAAATGTTTTCAATCTTTGGCACCTCTGTGGAAATAAATTGCCAAAACAAGTATGGTTCGGAAAATGTCCAATCAAAATGGTAATTTTCATGTCCAGTATCAAAAACCATGAATTTTGGTACCCATATTGCCCCAAGTCGTATGGTTCGATTAATGTCCCCACGGTAGAACCTTCCCGAGGGCACTGGCCACTCCGGGTGTGGCCAATCCAGTCAAAATGCCCATTTCCATTACCAGTTTAAAAAACCATGAATTTTGATACCCATATTGCCCCAAGTCGTATGGTTCGATTAATGTCCCCACGGTAGAACCTTCCCGAGGGCACTGGCCACTCCGGGTGTGGCCAATCCGGTCAAAATGCCCATTTCCATTACCAGTTTAAAAAACCATGAATTTTGATACCCATATTGCCCCAAGTCGTATGGTTCGATTAATGTCCCCACGGTAGAACCTTCCCGAGGGCACTGGCCACTCCGGGTGTGGCCAATCCAGTCAAAATGCCCATTTCCATTACCAGTTTAAAAAACCATGAATTTTGATACCCATATTGCCCCAAGTGAACCTTTTCCAGGGCACTGGCCACTCCGGGTGTGACCAATATCCTATAAATGTGGTCCCAAGCCCATTGCCCCAAATCATTCTGGTCCGGTGACCGTCCTTACAATTTTCATAAGAACAGAATTCCTCCCAATTTAGTGCACAAACTGTGTCTTTCAATGTGTGCGTGTGTGTGTGAGCAATAAAATTACCACCGTGGATCCGCTTTTGTTGAAACCTCGTAAGGCACTGAAATTTTCTGAGGCTATCTGTTAGCTTAAATAGTTCGCATGAAATGTGGCAACCATGGTGCAACATTCTCGCGTGACAGTTCCACGTAAACAGGAGAGGAGGCAAAATTTGCACCATGTTGCCACATTTCATGCGAACTATTTAAGCTAACAGATAGCCTCAGAAAAATTCAGTACCTTACGAGGTTTCGTCAAAGACGGATCTACGGTGGTAATTTTATTGCTCAGACACACACATCCACACATCGATAGACACAGGTTGTGCACCAACTTGGGAGGAATTCTGTTCTAATGAAGATAGAACGGTCACCCGAAAACCAGAATGATTTGGGGCAATGGTGTTGGGACTAAACTTTTAGGATATTGGCCACACCTGGAGTGGCCATGGCCCTGAGGGAAGGTTCTCCCGGGAGGACATTTATGGAATCATACAAGTTGGGGCAATATGGGTATCAAAATTCATGGTTTTTGATACTGGTAATGAAAATGGCCATTTTGACACACCCGGTGTGGCCATTGCCCTAAGGGAAGGTTTTACCGGGCGGACATTAATCGAACCATACGACTTGGGGCAATATGGGTATCAAAATTCATGGTTTTTTAAACTGGTAATGGAAATGGGCATTTTGACTGGATTGGCCACACCCGGAGTGGCCAGTGCCCTCGGGAAGGTTCTACCGGGGGGACATTAATCGAACCATACGACTTGGGGCAATATAGGTATCAAAATTCATGGTTTTTTAAACTGGTAATGAAAATGGCCATTTTGACCGGATTGGCCACACCCGGAGTGGTCAGTGCCCTGGGAAAGGTTCTACCAGGGGGACATTAATCGAACCATACGACTTGGGGCAATATGGGTATCAAAATTCATGGTTTTTTAAACTGGTAATGAAAATGGCCATTTTGACCGGATTGGCCACACCCGGAGTGGTCAGTGCCCTGGGAAAGGTTCTACCAGGGGGACATTAATCGAACCATACGACTTGGGGCAATATGGGTATCAAAATTCATGGTTTTTTAAACTGGTAATGGAAATGGGCATTTTGACTGGATTGGCCACACCCGGAGTGGCCAGTGCCCTCGGGAAGGTTCTACCGGGGGGACATTAATCGAACCATACGACTTGGGGCAATATGGGTATCAAAATTCATGGTTTTTTAAACTGGTAATGAAAATGGCCATTTTGACCGGATTGGCCACACCCGGAGTGGTCAGTGCCCTGGGAAAGGTTCTACCAGGGGGACATTAATCGAACCATACGACTTGGGGCAATATGGGTATCAAAATTCATGGTTTTTTAAACTGGTAATGGAAATGGGCATTTTGACTGGATTGGCCACACCCGGAGTGGCCAGTGCCCTCGGGAAGGTTCTACCGGGGGGACATTAATCGAACCATACGACTTGGGGCAATATGGGTATCAAAATTCATGGTTTTTTAAACTGGTAATGGAAATGGGCATTTTGACTGGATTGGCCACACCCGGAGTGGCCAGTGCCCTCGGGAAGGTTCTACCGGGGGGACATTAATCGAACCATACGACTTGGGGCAATATAGGTATCAAAATTCATGGTTTTTTAAACTGGTAATGAAAATGGCCATTTTGACCGGATTGGCCACACCCGGAGTGGTCAGTGCCCTGGGAAAGGTTCTACCAGGGGGACATTAATCGAACCATACGACTTGGGGCAATATGGGTATCAAAATTCATGGTTTTTTAAACTGGTAATGAAAATGGCCATTTTGACCGGATTGGCCACACCCGGAGTGGTCAGTGCCCTGGGAAAGGTTCTACCAGGGGGACATTAATCGAACCATACGACTTGGGGCAATATGGGTATCAAAATTCATGGTTTTTTAAACTGGTAATGGAAATGGGCATTTTGACTGGATTGGCCACACCCGGAGTGGCCAGTGCCCTCGGGAAGGTTCTACCGGGGGGACATTAATCGAACCATACGACTTGGGGCAATATGGGTATCAAAATTCATGGTTTTTTAAACTGGTAATGGAAATGGGCATTTTGACTGGATTGGCCACACCCGGAGTGGCCAGTGCCCTCGGGAAGGTTCTACCGGGGGGACATTAATCGAACCATACGACTTGGGGCAATATAGGTATCAAAATTCATGGTTTTTTAAACTGGTAATGAAAATGGCCATTTTGACCGGATTGGCCACACCCGGAGTGGTCAGTGCCCTGGGAAAGGTTCTACCAGGGGGACATTAATCGAACCATACGACTTGGGGCAATATGGGTATCAAAATTCATGGTTTTTTAAACTGGTAATGGAAATGGGCATTTTGACTGGATTGGCCACACCCGGAGTGGCCAGTGCCCTCGGGAAGGTTCTACCGGGGGGACATTAATCGAACCATACGACTTGGGGCAATATGGGTATCAAAATTCATGGTTTTTTAAACTGGTAATGGAAATGGGCATTTTGACTGGATTGGCCACACCCGGAGTGGCCAGTGCCCTCGGGAAGGTTCTACCGGGGGGACATTAATCGAACCATACGACTTGGGGCAATATGGGTATCAAAATTCATGGTTTTTTAAACTGGTAATGGAAATGGGCATTTTGACTGGATTGGCCACACCCGGAGTGGCCAGTGCCCTCGGGAAGGTTCTACCGGGGGGACATTAATCGAACCATACGACTTGGGGCAATATAGGTATCAAAATTCATGGTTTTTTAAACTGATAATGAAAATGGCCATTTTGACTGGATTGGCCACACCCGGAGTGGCCAGTGCCCTCGGGAAGGTTCTACCGGGGGGACATTAATCAAACCATACGACTTGGGGCAATATGGGTATCAAAATTCATGGTTTGGCCACTACGGGTGTGGGCAATCTGGGTGTGGCCAATCCGGTCAAAATGGCCATTTTCATTACCAGTTTAAAAAAACCATGAATTTTGATACCCATATTGCCTCAAGTCGTATGGTTCGATTAATGTCCCCACGGTAGAACCTTCCCGAGGGCACTGACCACTCCGGGTGTGGCCAATCCGGTCAAAATGGCCATTTTCATTACCAGTTTCAAAAACCATGAATTTTGATACGCATATTGCCCCAAGTCGTATGGTTCCGTAAATGTCCTCACGGTAGAACCTTCCCTCAGGGCAATGGCCACTTCGGGTGTGGTCAATCCTGCCAAAATGGCCATTTTCATCACCAGTATCAAAAACCATGAATTTTGATACGCATATTGCCCCAAGTCGTATGGTTCCGTAAATGTCCTCCCGGTAGAACCTTCCCTCAGGGCATTGGCCGCTCCGGGTGTGGCCAATTCTGCCAAAATGGCCATTTTCATCACCAGTATCAAAAACCATGAATTTTGATACCCATATTGCCCAAATTTGTATGGTTCCGTAAATGTCCTCCCGGTAGAACCTTCCCTCAGGGCAATGGCCACTCCGGGTGTGGCCAATCCTGCCAAAATGGTCATTTTCATTACCAGTATCAAAAACCATGAAGTTTGATACCCATATTGCCCAAATTTGTATGGTTCCGTAAATGTCCTCCCGGTAGAACCTTCCCTCAGGGCAATGGCCACTCCGGGTGTGGCCAATCCTGCCAAAATGGTCATTTTCATTACCAGTATCAAAAACCATGAATTTTGATACCCATATTGCCCAAATTTGTATGGTTCCGTAAATGTCCTCCCGGTAGAACCTTCCCTCAGGGCACTGGCCACACCGGGTGTGGCCGATATCCTACCAAATTGTTCCCAATAATTTCGGTATTCCGGTGACCGTTGTGGCTACCGTCAATAACTTCTTGGACCTCCTCTCAAGTTCGTGCACCACCTGCGTGTGTGTGTGTGAGCAATAAAATTCCCAACGTAAGGTCCGTCTTTGATGAAATTCTGATGGACACTAAATCCTCCAGAGGCTAACTTTTAGCTTAAATAGTTTTCACGGCATCTACGCAACAGAAACAGAATGTCACGCCGAGGGCTTGCGACGGTAACGCTACATTTTCGAAAAATTTTGCATTGACACCGCAGATAGAGCTTTAAGACAAAGTCCTTTGTCAAAAAAATCATAAAAAAGATAAATAGTGGAGTAAGTTGTCTATGCTGAGTGAGCGAAGTCCACGGAAGAACGTTGCCTGGGGTGATGAAACTTGGTCAGCTTTTGCTGGATGGTTATAGTGATTACAACGCCTGCTGAGATTTCAAGTTGTCGGGCGATAAACCGACCAAAGTGGATTACGATGGCAGATCTTTTGTCAAGCTGCTTGAAGAAGTTTTTTTTTGTTTTGAAATGGGTGTCAACTCCGGTGTCCGAGAATACGCGGTTCGAAAATTTTGAAAAAATGTTCGTGTTGTTGTGTTCTTCGAATGAACGATAGTGCTAAAGCTCGGTACGGTTGTGGTGGGTTCCTGCGATGTTCTTGCAGATTGTATGATGACCTGTAACATCCGACGGGAGTCATCAATTGCGGTTGACATCTTCAAGCTACAACGCCCTTATCGTTTTGGTCAAGTCCAATGCGACTGTAATCGGTGCCGGTTTGACGGATGATTCTGCTTTTCGGGTGAGAAACTTCCAATTGGAAATATGGAGCAGCCGTAGCTGACTGGTTACGGTGTTCGCTTTGTAAGCGAATGATCCTGGGTTCGATTCCCATCTGCTCCAAACGAGAAAATTCAGGAAATATGAATTTTTGAAACACTAAACATGAACAAAAAAATAAAGTCGGGGTTCGATCCCCCGTCCTTTGGATTGGTAGAATTAGGAATACTATTACTACAAACTAAATACGTGCTGGGTCTTTGTCCATTTGACAAGGACTCGGAAGTTCTAAATAACGTTTGAATCCGATTGACGCAAACGTTCTTTAGAGCGGGGCTTGTCGATTCAAGCTGAGGTACCTCGCGCACGGCTAGCCTGCGTAGAAATGGGTCACCGAAGCTCGGCAGAGCTAACACTTGCCAAATGCCTATGCGAGTTATTTGCATGTATGGAATGTGAAATCTAAAATACATGGAAACAACTCAATTTGTAAGAAGTGACCGCGTGGTCCCGTTTGGTTGGTTGCACACACACACACACACACACACACACACACACACACACACACAAAATAGGAAATGCAACTTCATCCGGCTGTATCTCAGCGAAAACTCAACCGATTTGGATTATTCTTGTTGTGTTCGATCCGGAAGGATGTCAAAAATCACCTACATCAAGGTAGATTCAAAACAGATGCGTCTACCCTAAGTTACAATGAGCCATTTCCAACTTTTTTTCAAGTGTTCAAAGAGCCGGTGAAGTTGCTCCTAGGACTTCCAAGTTGCAACAAAAAAAAAAAAAACGCCACGATGAGCTTATCGATTTTCTTCATTCTTGACTTTCACTTTCCACAACTTTCCCTCCCCTCTGGCAAACTTGGCAATGTCCGAAGAAGGGAAAGAGAGTGTGTGTGGGAGGATAAAGCTGTTGCTCCCCACACTCGCAACACTAGGCCACCGGCAAACTTCCGTTCCAAGGCCAGTCATCATTTTACGACCGCACTCCATCAGCCACATTTTGTTTATTGCAACGGCTTTTTCCCCGTTTTTGTTTACTCTCCCAAGCTGTTGGCCAGCGGAAAAGGTTTTTTTGTTGTTTTACTTCGGCACATCGACACCGAGCAGCACGCTTCGGGACGTAAATTTTCTTTCTCCCAACACTTCCGGCCATCCTCGAAAGAAGAACCTTTGCTGCCGTTTCCGCTCTGGTGGTTGGCAGGCTCAACACCGTGAATCCGCTGTTGCGCCGTGATTTATGCTACGTGGACGTTATTTGCTGGAAAGATTTCCGGTGAAATTTATTGCGGCTCCGACAAGAGCTGCGAGCTAGGTTAAAGAATTTAAGTTTTGAATGTTCCGTGTTCGAGAAATTCATCTGGTTTCTCTCATTGACATTAGAGAGGCAGAGTTGATCACAATCCCAATTCAATATATTTTTATAAAAAAAAACCTTTGAAATATTCTCTTTCAATTTTCTTTGTAATAGTGGTCATGTCTATTACATATCAACCTTCGCTCTTTTTCCTTAAATGCTTAGATATTTTAATTAATTTTTGTTACATCAAAGGTATTGTTTCTTCATTTTAATTAAATTATCTTTTATGCATCAAAAATAATATCTGATAAAGTATTTTCCCATCTCACAAGCCTGTTTCCCAATTCAATAGAAGCGAGTCCCTCTCAAAAACCCTCTCTCAGTTCAAAAAGTTCATAAATTCGGCAACATTATAGGCTCGCGCCTATTTCAACGCAGAAAGGTCGAGCACCAGGCTTGCGGCACAAACCAGCCCAAACAGTCCCAAACGCCGACCGACAGACCGGAGCGTATCCTCGTTATCGAACCACTTCCGCAATCCCCAAGCCAGTTGTTGAATTTAATCTTCCTCGGGCAGCCCTCCCCAAAACGGCCATCATCGTGGCCGGAGGACGCGGCCAACCCGCGGACAGTAGCAAGTCGTTGGTTTGACAATTTAGTTTGTTGGTTACATGCTTTTGACAGCTGTCAGTTCGGCGTTGTCGTGCTATATTGATGCACAATAACGAGAGCACACAATGTAAACAATAACATGCAAGCTTTGTTTGGCTGACCGTTCTGTGCAGTGCCACGAAGTTTGGTTGAATTTGGTTGTTGGAGTACTGAGTTAGAATTAAAAGTGCTAGCGGTAGTCGGGCATGTACGTGTGTCGAACGTGTTCTGACCCGGAATCCCTTTGGCCAGTTGTCGCATTTACAGCAATTGTCAGGGTGTGTCAAGATAGCACGACAAGATTGAAACTTCTTGCATAAGAAGAATGACAAAACAATGAACGTTTTTATTCAATATCTCAGGATTGAAATCAAATTTTGAGGTTCTGTGAATGTCAAAAGGTGAGGCATTCTGAGTCGCACAAAATTGCATTCTTAGCACAATTTGGCCCAGAAGGCACGTTCGACAAGAAAACACGACGAAATTCGCCCATTCAAATCCGCAATTCCGATCAGCGAACTCCCTCTGTAATGCGTTCTGAAGTATAGCCGAAAACATCGACCCCCTCCCCCCTTGCTTGTTATTTTTAAATCTAGATCTCCCCTAATAGAACGACTCTCCCGTCCTGCTGGTTGCTCCAGAGCCCGGGTCAATCGGAGCCGAGTCCTTTTTGCGAAACCCCGCCGTCATTTTGAAGCCGCCACACGACCCATTCCGGGACACTCGAGAACCTTCGTAGTCGCACCATTTTGTGGTCCGTTTCCGGCGTTCTGCAAAAGACAAGCAGATGAGAAACTTTGGAGTATTCTTTTGAAATTACGAAAATGACTAGCGCCACCTGTTGTCCAGAAGCTAAAACGAGGTAAAGGAGGTATTAGCCTATGACAAACAAAGAAACAAACTTGCACTTTTTCTTTATTGACAGTTTGCCAAACTCGCAAACAAAGCAAAATAAGGAGCGGCCGTGGCTGACTGGTTACGGTGTTCGCTTTGTAAGCGAATGGTTCTGGGTTCGATTCCCGTCTGCTCCCAACGAGAAAGTTAAGAACACAGAAATTTGAAATGATGAATATGAACGAAAAATCAAGGTTGCTCGAGGCGGGGTTCGATCCCCCGTCCTTTGGATTGGTAAGCAAAAATGCTAACCACTAGGCCATTACGACTTTTTTTTGTCATAGTAGAATACCTCCTTAAGTCAAAACTAACGCATAGAAATTATTTTCTTCGGAAGATGCCATCGAACTTAAAAATAAAGCATTGGAAACGAAATTTCAAGTCAACTTTTAACCCGTTTTTTCGAATTTTGTAATCCGTAAAATAGAAGTCTAGTGAAACTTAAAAGAGTTTGCCCTCCAATTGTCTGTGCTACTTCCGCGAAGCGCGAAACTGCACCTTCCGGGGAGAGACCACACCATCGAAGGCAACAACAACAAATACCCCAAAAAACCAAAGAGCTCATAATCCTGACCCGGATGGATCCCGGTCGAACTCGGTTTGGTTTGAAGTTGTGTTTGCTCCGCGTTGGATCGCCGCAAAATTCTCGCGAAATCGCGTCCGTCTTTTGGGTTTTGTGTCCTTTTTTGGTGGAGGGGTGGGGTGTGGTAGGAAATAGTCCTTTTTCGGTTGGTTGTTTTCTGCTTTTTTTTCTGGTGTCGTAACGACATCTGGGTCGAGCTGGGAGTTGAAAAAGCGAACGGAGGAAACGCAAATATTGTATAAAACAGTAAATGTATCGGGCAGGATTGTCGGGGAGGTTTGCCACCCATCACTTGGGCGCATGGTGGAAAATATCATTTGTAAAATTGTACAAAATGAAAGAGTTCATTTCATAAAATTTTAGTAGTTTTCGAGAAATTTGAGTTTAGTCTAGAAGGTTTGCCAAACATTGCCTATAAGTTTTCTGTTTATTTTTTTAAAATTGTTTATCATTATTTTTAGAAGGCAATTATTTCCGTAGTTACAGTTAAATAGAGCGAATCTGCGTTTGTAAACAAGCAGTCTATACCCCTCTTACCTAACGTGAACTGTCACTTGAGCACCATCCAGCTGCAGCTTTGTTGACAAACAAACGGAGTACGCGGTCGCATGATGGCGGCATCGAGCCAGGATTAGGGGTGATCATGTAGATAAAAATGTAACTTTTTTCAAGAAAAATAATATTTTTCCGACTGAATAATTTTTTTTAGAGCATGTTCGAGCAATTATTACTGATGTCTGAGAAGTGATTAAAAATCAAAATTTTAATCCATAATTTTTCTACAACTTGAACTTTTTTATTCCAATTGGGAACCCCTAGGTCTATCCACGACCGTTTCCAAAGACCGTGCCAGAAAATCCAGCTACCAGCAAAATCCACAATAATGTTCAGAAAAAAGCAAAAACATCCACTTTTTTTAAAGGTTTTTGTCTGAAAGAAAGAAAACGAACACAAAAAAAAAACTTTTGTAAAACTAAGAACATTTCAAAGACTGCAAAACATCAGAGCCCCGGGCCGAAACTTCAAACACGAACAAAAGTTGCGAACCAAATAATAGCCGTGACGTTTTGGTATTTTGACAGTCTGGAACGCACAAAATATCCCACCATCGGTTTCCCGCACGCTTGAAGTGAAAATTGTTGCACATTACCATGGGATCTTATTTTTCTCTAAGGACCTGGGGTGTTTCAATTTAATCCTGGTACATTATAATTGAAGCAAAAAAAATAAAAAATAAAATTGTATTAGAAATTTGATTTTACCTAAGAGTTATCCAATAAATCGGCCGATTTCAAGGCAATTTAATTTTAGATTTCAATAAGTTTGAAATTTGACTACATATAACTTTTGATGGGGATTTGACCAAAGCAGCGATTTTGCCTTATTGGATTTGGCAGCTGTATCTTGCAAAGGAATTTTCTAATCGATTTTGGGTCTTTGGCAATATTCTAGGAACTTGTGAGAACCACCTTAAAAATAATAACACTCTATAAAGTTTTTAAACTTTTAAATTATCTTATAATTGATAAAAGTTGAATTTCCTAAAACCTTATTTTAAGATTTATTTTTTTGTGTTTAAGAGAACTAAAAAAGGCTTCTTTTGCGATAAGGAGGCCATGGCCATGATGAATATATAAAAAAAACACAAATTGAACAGATTTGATTTCTGTTTGTTAGCTTTACGCTGGGTGATGAATAATGGTTCGCAAAACGGCCCCAATTTTGAACTGTCAAAGTGGAACCAATTTACTGTTCGCCAAAAGTAGAAAGTATTGTTATCGGTCATTTAAAAAAAAGTTTTTTTTTCAAGAATGAAAAAATTGTACCTTTTAAGAATCTTGAGTTAAAGTCAAGAAATCTTTAAAAAGTTAAACGTCATGATTCAAAATCTGGACACTTAGTAGCATTTAATTTTTGTTATAGCTGGCAAGAAATCATTTGATAAGTTGGAAATGAAGAAATATCATCAGGATGTAGTATAAACAGTCATGCAAAATATGTCTTTTCTATCATTTTTTATCAGAATTTCAAAATTAAATTGACTTGTTGGGCTTTGAATCCCGGACACTGATAAAAGCTGATTCGAAATCCGGACATTCGATTTTGCTTATGAATCGCACAAATTTGGACTGGAATGTTAGTGAATGGCATTCTTTAGGTCTCAAATTAGCTGTTAACATCAAAACAATCGATATTTTGTATAAAAAACTGCAAGAATTTGCGGAAATCAGAACCACAAATTTCTGTTTTGCTTTCCCGGTGCTTCGGACGCCTATGAAACATTTCAGCGAAACGTTTCACAGTTTTGGTAAACTCATATTTTTATTTAATTTTATTGTTTGGACATTGGCTACAGCGTTCAAACAAACTTTCAATGAAAGTTGATGTTAGAATTGATCAAATAACACAGTTTTGACAATAATTATGCAAACTTATATCCAAATAATTGATAAAATATAAGGTGTCCGGATTTCGAAGCGTCATGACGTTATGGAGTCGATGCGGATGTTTCCATCTAGAAGCTGTCTTAACCTTAATTTGATTCCGTTCGAAAACCTACTGGTTTAGTGAAAGTCTTCTCTGTTTGTTGGATCAGATCCGCTAGAATTAGCGATGTTTTTTCGCTGGACCAGGAAGAGCTGTCGGGATCCAAAATCAGCCAGGGAATTCATCTGCGTTATTGCAGAATGACACTCTCGCCGCAGTTCTTCGTCATCCGTTAAAAAAACCTCTACTATCCGATCCAAACTTGAAAACACTTGCAAACTGCAAACTGATTATAAAACAGCTCATTTTACCAGTAAGAAAAAAGTCAGGCTTGTGCTTGAACAGCTTAATATTTTTTATTTATTCATAACTTATTTTTATTACATCCTTTTAGGTGCTACGACCAGGTTGGGACCGAGCATCGGTTTAAAATCTAATTTATAATAATAATAAAATAAAATAAAACTCCTTACAATCCATACTTGAAGATTAGTAACTGACGAGAGTTACTTGGTTCAAGCGGGTCTTGCAGGTCTTGAACCTGCCGATGTATTCGGGGAAAATGCCCCACAACTCAGCCGAACTGTAGAGCACCTCCCCGGCTTCCTCTTTCGTGGCTCCACCGTCTCGGGAGTCACCTTGGCTGCTTCCTGCGGGTCGAGGGCGACCCTTCGATTCTCCATCCGGAACTGCGCCCGGCAGCCGAGGGAACTCCGCCGGCGTGAACGCCGGAACTGCTGGACTCTGCTTCTTCGCCTTCCTTGTCGACGGTTTTGGTTTCGGATGAAGTCCGCACGCTTGGGGCAACTGCGATCCGTGGACATTGCACTCGTCCGTCTTGTGGGGACCCCTACAGTTGTTGTACCTCCCCTTGAGGTGGCAGTTCCTGGTCCCATGGCCCAGCTCCAAGCAGTACCTGCACTGGGTCACGTTTGGCCACTTGTTCCTGTATGCCTCCCACCGGATGATAGTGCTTGCCACAGCCTTCATTTCAGAGAGCTTCTTCAGATCAGTGTATCCCTTGGGGAAGACAATAATATACGGAGTTTCGTTTACGGTGGATTCTTCCGCTTCCGCTTGATGACATGCACCTCCAGCGCGTCCAGCTTGAGATCCCTCTTCAGCAGGTACTTGACCTCATCCGGTTTCAGTTCATCAGGCGAACCACGAAGAACCAACCGATGATTTTGTTCGCTCCGTCGTTCGTGGGTGTAGAATTCCACTTTCTTCCTATTGAGAAGCTCCTGCAACTTGTCAAAATCTTTGACAGAGAAGCAGGTCACCTTGGTTCCAGATCGGATTAGTTTGTAAATCGGGTCGAAACCAAATTTACAACTTTCCACTATTGCCACGAGCTTGTAAAAATCCGTGGTGTTCTTCACCACGTTTTCCGCTAGCGGGCTGAACTTGTTGTTGCTGAGCACATTCTGCTCCGGTGATCTCAGGGGTCTTCTTCCGCTTCCGATTTCCGGGGATGAGTTGGAAATCATCCGTCTCGGAGGTCTCTTCCACCTCCATCCGTCAAACAACTCGAGGCACGCAACGATGCCTTTAGCGCGCACGTCAAAACACGTCTACTCTCTCGAAGCTGTCGAAACCAAGCGAGCTTCCTACTTTGTAGATGTAAACAAAGTGGGACCATCCGAAAATCACGTTACGCATTCGCTCTATTCATCGCCCAGGCTTTACGCAAGCAGATTGTAGAGCTAGATGAAATCAGATGGAGACGCCTAGTATTTCAAAAGTCAACTTTGTCTCACCACTAGGAGCATGTCGTCACCCAAATTCCACAGTGTGCAACGAAATCAGCTCAAGACGTTTCCCATCCGGAAGGGAGAGTGGGCGGGCGGGGGGGGGGGGGGGTCAAGACGCCATCAGCAGGACACAAATTGACGGCAAGGCGGTGAAACTCCGAGCGCGCTGCAAATGGTAAATCTAATTTAGGTCGAGGCGGTAATTTGACGTAATTTCGGGCGCTTTATTGGATTTTGCAAAATTTGAAATTGCCTCGGAGCGTCGGTGCTCGGCCCTTTCGGAGGAATGCCCCGAAGGGAAGGACCGGAGCTCGCACTGGGATTAAAGTTTGTATCTCTGCGATTGGCTCGAGTACCGACTGTGCATACAGCAACAGTAGGCAGATGTTGGATCGACCGGCGGACGAAGGCCTAGGCAACTGTTGGCTGGGTGGTAGAATAATTCATTTTATGGGAATCCGGAATGCTCGAGGATTAATTTCCTGCCTCCTGTTGCTGACGGTAGGTTGTGAGACGCCAATAGTAGAATATTTATGGGTTTTAACCCACCTTGTGAACTCATGAAATGAGCGGTCAAGGTGGGGATAGATGGAATTTTTGAATTGAAATGGCACACAAATTTATGGCTGAGGTTCTGCAAAAAAAAAAATAATACCACTATGGATACTATGATTTCTAATTTGAATTGATTTGTTGAAAAGCTTAATCTCTCACTTTGGAAATCGATGACACAAAAGTCACAACGAGTTTGCATCTGCCAATGGGATTGGGTAGATAAGTGTTAATTTGACGGGGGATGCGGAAATGTTTCCAAGCGAATCAATTTAACCAGTCACCAGCGAGGTATGTACTCGGAACGAGTTCATTAAAAGTGCACGTTATTCCTGATGAAAATGCAGCCCTAATTGAGCTGCGTTTGCAACACTGTGGGCGACACGTTTATTTGAAAAAATGTATTTTATGATTTGTTTAAAGCAATTTATAAAACATATTTTTTCTTTAGCTTTTAAAAAAATAATACAAAATTATTCTTCATCTTTTTTCCACAGGTAATTTCACCGTGAAATCAGTCAAAATTTTGTAAAGTCAAATTAGCCACGAGTAAATCAGAAAAGTGTGCAACGGCGGCGTTACATTTGTCACACGCTAAACAAAAACCAATAGGAGAGTTACGCGCCACCCACAACCCGGTTGACGGTTACGGATCATCGTCGCGTGACCACGCGGGAGTAGCACGGCGGGAAAAAGCAATTAAAATGGGTGTGACCTCGTCGTCACGCCAGGACGTGAGCATGCTCTCGGACGAGGACGGTGAGTAATTGTTTTCTTGATTATTCTGAAACTGTTTCGTGGATGAGAAAAAAAAACACACACAGTTAATCATTGCTCGTGTCGAAATAAAAAAAATCATGATTCGTTCGGGTAGACGGCTCTTCTCACTTTAATTGATTAAGTTTAATTGATGTTTCATTTTCAGTCATTAAAAGCAATCTCTGCGAAATGAAAACACGTTTGCTTCAAGCAAGACTGAATTTGCATAATTTTAATTGACTGCCTTGGAAAGCAAAAAAGCAAAAAAGCAAAAAAGCAAAAAAGCAAAAAAGCAAAAAAGCAAAAAAGCAAAAAAAGCAAAAAAGCAAAAAAGCAAAAAAGCAAAAAAGCAAAAAAGCAAAAAAGCAAAAAAGCAAAAAAGCAAAAAATCAAAAAAGCAAAAAAGCAAAAAAGCAAAAAAGCAAAAAAGCAAAAAAGCAAAAAAGCAAAAAAGCAAAAAAGCAAAAAAGCAAAAAAGCAAAAAAGCAAAAAAGCAAAAAAGCAAAAAAGCAAAAAAGCAAAAAAGCAAAAAAGCAAAAAAGCAAAAAAGCAAAAAAGCAAAAAAGCAAAAAAGCAAAAAAGCAAAAAAGCAAAAAAATCAAAAAAGCAAAAAAGCAAAAAAGCAAAAAAGCAAAAAAGCAAAAAAGCAAAAAAGCAAAAAAGCAAAAAAGCAAAAAAGCAAAAAGCAAAAAGCAAAAAGCAAAAAGCAAAAAGCAAAAAGCAAAAAGCAAAAAGCAAAAAGCAAAAAAGCAAAAGAGCAAAAAAGCAAAAAAGCAAAAAAGCAAAAAAGCAAAAAAGCAAAAAAGCAAAAAAGCAAAAAAGCAAAAAAGCAAAAAAGCAAAAAAGCAAAAAAGCAAAAAAGCAAAAAAGCAAAAAAGCAAAAAAGCAAAAAAGCAAAAAAGCAAAAAAGCAAAAAAGCAAAAAAGCAAAAAAGCAAAAAAGCAAAAAAGCAAAAAAGCAAAAAAGCAAAAAAGCAAAAAAGCAAAAAAGCAAAAAAGCAAAAAAGCAAAAAAGCATAAAGTAATTTTGTGGAGCAAGAACAAAAAAGGATTTAAGCTAGAATAATTTCTTTCAACCCTTTTCAAAGCATCGTGCATGCAAGGTAATCGGGGTCGAAACCGAAACTCACGATAGAGAAACTTTTTATGGCTGTCATTTTTAGCGTCCCATGATGATGATTCTACACTTGTGCTGGTCCAATAAAAGTGAGAGTGTGGATGAGTAAAATGTAAGAACTTCATCAGGGTCATGAGAGTCATTGCTACTCATGATGATGATAGCTTTTTGCTGAGTTTTTCCTGGTTGGAGGAGGTGCTGAATGTAAAGGTTGTAAAACTTTTAGGGTTCTCGATTAATTTGATAATTTTAATTCGCTAAATAAAAAAATGATTGGTTTTCATGTACTTTTACGTTTTCCAACATTATTGGCATAGCATTTTTTCCAAGGTCGCACAAATATTTCTACCACTGCAAATAGAGAAGAAAGAAAAATGATCGAGCAAAACTTCCTCAACAGTTCACGTACAGTTCTCTACGGAGAAATAAAATGACAATCGACAAGTTGTCAGGAAACGTAATGAAAAAAAGATAGCAAAAACCCCAGTTTGATCTAGAACCAAGCTGCTGCACCACATGTTGCGTTTGTTGAACAAGGAAAGGAAATGGGACGATTGACTTTCTTTTAGAACTTTTATGCAAAGTTCGTGCTTTTGGGACAACAGTTTCTTTCAGCGAATGAAAAGATATTTGCAGTCTTGGAGACTGAATTTTAATTTAAGAAATTTGATAATTTTATCCATTATGTCATTATATAATTCCAAGAAAAAATCTTGCTCCCCTCTAATACGCAAAACATCAAGCCAAAAGACACAAACTTGCCGCAAGATAAAAACAAATAAATATAATCAAGAATTTCCCAGCGAAAAACCGGTCTCAAATCTCATAACAAAACAATCTTCTCTTTCCCCCCTTTGGTAGCAGCATATTTCCGGCGCAAAACTTTACTCACCCCTGAGACTGACAGTCAAACTTTCAATCAACCCTGGTTGCTTCGTTCGGTTGGTTGTTTTGCGCGGCAGAGACGAAAAGTTTTTAACCCTCCAGGCAGGAAAAACAAAAAACTTGCCGAGCAGGCGGAAAATGAGACCAGAATACAATTTAATGACGTTAAGCGAGGGGGGACGGAATTTTCAAGCTCAGCAAAAAAAAAGCAAAACAACTTGGAACAGCGAAAATAAAGTCACTTGCCAGCCGTACATGCTGGGAATAGGAGCGGGGGAGGAGGCTTTTTAAACTTTCATTCAGTGTGAATCGGGTGAAGACACTTTTAGTTTTTTTATAATTTTATTTAGTGATATCGAGATAGGCTGTTGTTGTGGTGGAAATGTTGCATGAGCTGTTAGGTATTTTTTTGCATAAATTTAGAAAAGTCGTACCTAATTTTTTGTGGAACATGTAAAACTACACGTAAACAGATGTGAATTTACATACAGATTTTTTGACCACAAATTTAAAAATGTTGTTATTAAAAATAGGTAATTTTACCTAAATTTTTCTGGAACATGTAAAATTACATTAAAACAGATGTAAATTTACATACAGAGTCATTACATTTTTTATCTGCAACAAAATTTGTCATACCATGATTTTTTACTGTGTCGTTTGTAACTTTAAAGACTTGATAGATACCAAACTCAATCTCTAAATTTATTGAGTAGGTAGATCGAACAGGAATCGTTTTTTGTTAAACTTTAACATTAACGTGGAAAATGTAAACTACCCCCTCTCGAGCAAACTCGCTGTCACAAGCGCTGTCATCTTCCCGTAACTCACACTATTAGCATCCAACTGTGTGAATAATTGATTGCACCTGTGCTGCTGCTGCTGCGAGGAAGCAAAGTTTGCTGATAGCTTCGCACGAAACTTAACCTTGGAGATAATCTTCAGGAGTTCTGGAGGTGTGAGGAGGGGTTCGTTTCGTGCTAAAACCAAACAACTTTCGTTTCGAGCACTAAACGTGGTGAATAAATTAGCAGCGTTGATGACACGAGAGGTCGTATGCGGGCTGTACAAAACCTTGTAGAGCTTTTCTGCGGGTGGTTTTTGTGGTGAGACATTGCCTGAAACATATAATACCACTCGCCGAATAACTGAGATAGCGCAAGAATATGAGCCAAATGGGTTAACATTGACTCATTCAATCAGTGATCAGTTTTGCAAAACGTTCCAGAATCGATCTGATTTTTTATTCGATTCCCTTCCATACTCTAGAATAGATCGTTTTTGAATCTTTTAATCTTCAAATCTTCAAATCTCCAAATCTTCAAATCTTCAAATCTTCAAATCTTTAAATCTTCAAATCTTCAAATCTTCAAATCTTTAAATCTTCAAATCTTCAAATCTTCAAATCTTCAAATCTTCAAATCTTCAAATCTTCAAATCTTCAAATCTTCAAATCTTCAAATCTTCAAATCTTCAAATCTTCAAATCTTCAAATCTTCAAATCTTCAAATCTTCAAATCTTCAAATCTTCAAATCTTCAAATCTTCAAATCTTCAAATCTTCAAATCTTCAAATCTTCAAATCTTCAAATCTTCAAATCTTCAAATCTTCAAATCTTCAAATCTTCAAATCTTCAAATCTTCAAATCTTCAAATCTTCAAATCTTCAAATCTTCAAATCTTCAAATCTTCAAATCTTCAAATCTTCAAATCTTCAAATCTTCAAATCTTCAAATCTTCAAATCTTCAAATCTTCAAATCTTCAAATCTTCAAATCATCAAATCTTCAAATCTTCAAATCTTCAAATCTTCAAATTTTCAAATATTTTTGACAAACCCTTTTTTATTTTTATTTTTGTTTTTTTTTTTATTTGGCTCAAACTTTTTGGGAGCCTTTTCTAAGACCAAAAAAGCCATTTTGTGACATTGGTTCACCCATACAATGCTCTATAAAATTTTGGCAGCTGTTCATTAGGGTGACAAGAAAATAGTAAAATTTTGGAAAAGCGTTATAAATACCCTTTGGCTCGATTCTTTTACGGGTAGCTTTTTATTTTTATTGGAAAAACTGAAAAAATGTATGAGAAAAGCAAAAAAACAATCAAAATTTCGCTAGAAGGTAGCGTTAAATGTGTCGGATTATTGTCAAATGTTAGATTCTTGTGTGAAATATTATGACAAACAACTTTGTCGAAAAATGCAAAACGATTCGAGTTAACCCTGACGAGTTATTAACGATTTAAAGCAGACATTTTTGTATGAAAGGATTTTTTTTTCACCCGCTTCAACGACAAAAAAGCGACCCTTGACCCTTGACCCTTAACCGAATTCGCTCAAAATTTTCACAGTTTCCTATGTTTGCCTTAGAAATCGAATCAGGGGCTATCCCTGATGTAGTTTTTTTAATTGTCACCCTACTGTCCGTACAAAAATGGTACGTAAATATTCGAACATCTGTATCTTTTATAGGAATTTTCTAATCGGATTGGAGTCTTCGGAAAAATGGTAGGAATTGATGAGGACTACTAAGCAAATTATTTGTACACGGTAAAAAATTGGGTGATTTTAAATCAATCCTTTTTTACCAAAAACTTCTCAACTTTTATTTTTTGATATGATAAAGAGGACAACAAATCGCAATTTTTGAGTATGGACAAAAATATTGCCGCTGAATCATGATTTAAAAAAATGTTTAAAAAAAAATATAAACTTTACTCGAATTTTGTTCGAATTCTGTTTTAATGTAAAATCATATTTGCAATATCTATAAAATTTTTATAGAAATTTTGATCAACTCAAAATGGACTAATGTTGAATATTTAACCTTTTTGAAATGTTAGTCTTGATTTCAACGTATCGTCAGTTATGTGCTATCTTGTGACAACGACCATTTAGTACTTTTCGAGAAAATTGATTTTTAAAGTTCGTTGGTAAATAATTTTAAAACTATGAATGATAGAGCCAAACTTTTTGAAGCAATCGGTTCGTATACTACACAGCTAAAAAAGTAGTTATCCAGCTGCGTGTAAAAGGCCTGGGTGTAAAATAAATATTGCATTATTTTATGCAATTTTATGTAATTTTACACCCTGAAATTTGTAGCCTGTCACTATGGGAAACCTACTTGACCGAAATGACAAGCTCATATATGCGTTTATCCTTAAAGCTTTCCATCGGTCTGGTGGCCGAGTGGGCTAAGGCGCCAGTCCTTACTGTTGGTGCTGGGTTTGAATCCCGTCGGTTGCAACTTTTTTTTTGTTTTTGTAAAAATTGTACATGTGGTGTGTAATATTAAGCGTTTATTTTGACGAAGGTGATGTGCACGTTTTTGCATGCGATTTTATCATCGGATTTTTTGCTGTGTATCGCTTAACAAACGCTCCAAGTTTCAACTAATTTGGTTACACCAGTTAAAAGATACAGTAAATTATGTAAATAAAAATCTGAAAAGCACGTGTCACAAGTGTGTTTCGAAAGTAAAATTGTACTACGTGTCACAATTGTGCACAGAATTCCCATACAAACTAAAAAAAGCTCAAATCAATGGTTTAATCGACTTAATTAGTTTATTTTTTTAAACAAAAGGTTGCAGTGCCTTTAGAAAGTATGTGTGTACATAAATTTGTGAAAAACTAGAAAAATTTTCCACATTTTCCAACAACATGTATGACGTGTCACAAGTGTGCACAATCATTTTGATGATAAATTGGTCTATGTCACGAGTGTGTATTGCAATATCCGGGAAACGGAAGCGAGTTTCCAAAATCGGGTTAAAGCATCTTGTAGAGTTTGTTAAGTATAGCAAAACGTCATCATTAACTCATTTTCGACCAAAATGGTCTATGTCACAAGATAGCACACAGCTGACGATATAAAACATATCTGCTGTTTTTGTCTTTTCAAACATTTCTAAATAAATTAAATAAAAATATGTATTTTGGGAAATAGGATTTTTGTGAAACAAAGATTATTAAAAAATCGCTGAATTTTTTTCCGTGTTCCATTTTTGTCTAAGCAGTCTAATCAGAAAATTCCTCCAAAAGATATGGATTTTTAAATGTTTACGTTCCATGTCTGTGTGGGCAGCTGTCAAAATTGTATGGAGCCTCGTATGGGTGAACCAAAAAATTAAAAAGTTCAAAAAATTGACGGTACCGTCTTCAGGGATGACATTGGGTTTGGGTGGGTGAGATTGGGTAATTTGTATGACCCAATCTTCTGCTGAAATTTGTATGACCCGCTTCCGCATCGTAAGCGGTAGATCGGAGTTCAAATCCCGGTTCGGACCAATACAACTGGTGATCTTTTCCCTTCTGGAATCGATTGCTTAGTAAAGGAAAGGTAGTGTATCGTCACAAACTGGACCTTATCACGACACCTTAGGGTGGCGACCTATGGAATGTTAACATGAACCTTAACTTGTTAACATTAAGTTGAGAATGAAACTGCCACTGAATCCGCTTTGTAAATGCCGGTCCCGATACTCTTCAAGGGTGTTGTAAATCTAAGATTTTTTTTTAAGAAACTCATGCTAAAACTGAGGGTTTGCAAAAAGTATTTTTGGACTTTAAAATAATTTTCCGTGTGCAACGTTGATCGATTTCATTTATTATTTATTTATGCGATATTTATTAATAAACAGACCAACATTTTTTACGAGACACAAAAAGAGATCTCACAAGCTATAGTGACGGCCACTGGTTCAGGGCTTTGAACCAAATCTATGAACATTATTATCTTCCTCAAAACAGATTCGAGGGATCCGTGACCAACTAACCACATTTCTGTGGCGCGTCTAGCCTTCGTGCACGCTGCATAATTTGGTTCATTATTTTTACCTGATGTTGCTTCAATTAGTTCGCAAATTGATCAACGCTGAAATTTAATTCCGCCGCTCTGTTGCGTTTCGTTAAATTTAATCAGCATCCCGCCGTCATCGTTTAATGAGAGGGGGGGTATTGAGGTACCACATGAAATCCTCCTACCAGGAGGGTCGTCATTAATTTGGGCGGCATTTTTTTTGATTGCCAACCGCCACTTGTCAGTTCTCGTTAGCGCTTTTTCCGGCGATTTTTCGTTTAATTTTTTTTTCTGAAAATCTGCCAAAATGCCTACTCCAACTCATGTGCGAGATCGTAAAATTTTATGTTAATGCGAGGCTATTAGTATTCGCCGTTTACTTCATCAGCTGGCCTGACATTGCCACGTGGTGGCGTTGCACTTCCAAAAAAAAAAAAAAAAGAAGCTGCTGGGATGTGGGTGGTAGGTTTGGATATTTTTTTTTCCAGGGTGTGTTAAATCCGTTTACTTATGCCATGCCCTGGTCTTGAGGTCCAACAGGCCCGGTTGCACCACAGACTTTAATCGGATGATTTATGTCACATGCCAGTTGCATTCCAGTTGCTCCAGAGCTGTGCTAAAACGGGGTTTGCTTGGCTAGGTTTGCCGGAGTTTTACATGCTGATGGTTGACTGGTCACATTGTAGGAGAAATTCAATTGAATTTTTTTCTTGAAAATATGAAATAAATGGTTTCAAAATTTATTGCTAACAAAAATTTACTAAAGGTTCAAGGGTTACTTATAGTACGATGCTGACCAAACATATTCCAACTTTTTGACAGTTATTATTTTGCGGTAAAAAAAAATAGAATCTGAAATGAACTCATTATTGAAATGGTACCGGAAGTAAGTTTGCCTGCCGCAATCTGCCCAATAAAGGCATTTTTTAATGGAATTAACAGTAAATTGGAATACATTCAAAATAAACTTATAAAATTAAAAAAACTGGCTCAGAAGTACACAGCTCCAGTTGAAATTTCAGATTTGCTGTAAAAAAATGAAAAATAACAGAAACAATTTGAGACAACGATTAAATCGACTTAATACAAATCTAGTCAAACTCATAAAAAAGCTGATTGAAGACAGTCTTATTTTAATGTGGCAATTATAAAGCAAAACAAAAGAGACATACGGATATGTTAATTGTTTAATTGGAATAAGATATTTAAAAAATGTATTGATTTATAAGTCAAATTTTCCTCCCTTTTAAAATATAATTACAAAAAAGAGAAAAATTTATGACTAAAAATATTTTTTATTGGAAAAATTTATACAAGCTATAGTGACGGTCGAGTGTTTTTTTATCATTCGATTGCAACACTTGCATTTAAGACTTTTTAAAAAATTGGAATGTTTCGACCAGATATAAAAATTAGACATTTCAAACGGGAAAAAATATTTGCATGATTTTGTTTGGCAACCTTGAAAATGTATAAACTGCTTTTGATTTATTTTTTTTGAAAATTTAGCTTGAAATTGAAACGAAGTGTTTTTAAAGTGACCCTGACCCGAGCATAGCGATGTAAACTTTAAATAAAATTTATACCAGTTTAAATTATGAAACTAAAAAAAAGAAAATCCTGAATATTATTAATAAAATCACTACATTCAAAGGCAAATTCAAACATTTTAATTTAGAAGAAAAAATAATATCCGATCGAAAAGTTCATTTGTGACATTTGACAGTGTACCTTTTGCAAGGTTGTAATTTTGATTACAAAAATGTTTTTTTTTGCATGTTTGAAGAAAAAATAAAGACAAAAGGGACTAGTACGAGATTGTTTCTCATCTCTCGAAATGAATATCATTCAACTTACGATATTTTGGGAAATATTGGTCCAATTTTAAAACAAAGTAGGCTACTTTTAGATTTGTAATTGATTTTAAATTTTGAGACAGCAGATCGGGCAGACGAAAAACTTTTGGAAACAAAATGTTTTTGTGAATTTGTTTTTATTTTGTCATTTTCTGACAGCAGCATAATTGTAATAATGTATAAAGCATTTTGGGATCCTCTTTGTTTGAAAAATTTTAAAATCTAGGAAAATTGATTTTTTAAAAACATTGTTGCCGCCCCTTTTACTCGAAAGACAAAAACTTTGAATATAATTTGTGGTAGCCAAATCCCTTAAAAACACATTTTTATTACACTCAAACCCCGATGGTTTGGTTTGTTGTCAAACGAACGGGGTCACGTTATAGTTTGACAACCCTTTTACACGGAGTTCACACATACTACCAAACGTTTGTTTGGTAACAGTTCGTCACTTTTAGTTTGATTTTGTCAATCCTAAAAAAGTGTTAAACGAAAAAGTATTTTTCGAAAAGTCTCTAGAGTAAATAACTGTGTTAGAATAGATTGGGAAAAGTGTTATGACATGAGACAAGTTTTATTGAAAATTTCTGAAAATGTCCCAATTGACATGATTCTTGGAATTTTAGAGAAAATCCCATTATTTTTTTCTCAAATTGCGAATATCTCTGCTAATATTTTACCAAAGCTAACATGCGTCAGTATCGTGCAAGCAGTGGTGATGGGAAGGTGGATTTTTGTGGTGTTCTCTTTGTGCTATGTTCGTGTTCATGTTCGAGTAATGCATGCAGTGGGGGGTCATTGTGGTAATTGATATTATTGCGCGTCAGTATCGTGTACGCAGCAGGGCCAGGAAGATGGTTTTATGGTTGTGTTCGTTTTGTAATGTATTTGTATTAAAATCTAGCATGGCTTTTTGTGGTGATGGTATGGTTTTGGTGGTGGTGGTGGTGGTGTTAAAAAAAAAACAAACGTTTAATTTACTAACATTGAGTCCAAAACCTCCCTACAAACATCTATACCACTAGGTGACGTAGAGATCTCTGCGCATTCTAGATAGATGTTTACTAACATACCTTCCAATCCCCGAGGTTAGCAAGGTACCGGCCAGGAGCCCCTTATCTTACTGGATAGTATTACACGCTCATATAAAGAGGAAAACATGGTATCTCCCGTGTTGGAATATTGTAACCGGATGAGAGTCTAGTGCTATCATACGTTTAATTACAGTTAAACAGCAAGATAAGCGTTGTGCAGCCATCCGGAATTGTGCGACCTTTATTGCTAATGCTAATGCTAATATTTTACCAAAGCTAACATTTTCTTTACAGAACTCGTCTCTAACTCTGACACGAAACCAAGAAAAAACGAGTCTTTAGAGGATATTTTTATCATTGTTTTTATCAAGATTTGCGATGGAATAATCGTCGTCAAACGAGTTTCACTGAGCACATTTTGAGTATTTTTTTTTTGTTGAGAGAATGGCAAATATTTCTGTGCAGTATGTAATAACTTTATACAGCGATTCCACGAAAAATCAGCAGGATTCAGATCAAAATTGTTTCGGATTGGCTCTAATTTGGCATGGGAGTTTCTTGGCCAAAATAAGTAGACTCGTATTTTTTTTTTGGTGATTAGGGTGGTCGTATTCGAAATAGAGTGTTATGTTTTCAAAATGCTTAGTATTTTTCAATAAAAGCTCAAATAATCAATCTTTCTTTTGAAATGTGGCAAGCTAAAACCCCGCTTTAATCCGACCTGGGGTGAGATAGAACCTTTCTTACTAAATAATATAACAGTGGTAGAACTTCTTTCAATTCAAAACATCGGCTTTGTTTATTTATAACGTCAGCACAAAAGAAAGTGGTATGATATAACAAATCTTATGATGAAAGCAAGGTATTATAAATGATGTGTTTTCCAAATGAAATTGAAAATGCAATTTTCACCAAAATAATATTTTCAATCGTGCAAATTCTATATCAAACAAGCGAGCATAGCAAGCTTCCCAAAAAAATTGAGGCTAGGTTTTTTGACAGGTGTGATTTTCATAAAGTGTTCGCCTTCTTTTCTCTCCCACAGAAAACTGGGGACAAAGTAGCTGTCAAACAAGGCACTTACAAAATGAATTTTGAGTGATTTGAATTCATTTCTGACGTCACGATTTTTTCCTCTATGAGCCAAGGTTCATGCCACGAAAAAGTGCCAGAACACGAAACAAAAAATCTCTTCGAGTGAGATGGTGTAAACCGAACAAAGCAGGCGCAAAGAAAAACCGAGGTACAAGTGAACCGCGTGTGCCGCACAGTGCAGGGAAGCTTGCCATTCAGCTTCTACGAAAGTGAGAGGGTCAGAGATTTTTACAACCGCACCACTACACACTCAATCGCGAGACCTTAGGTAGAAAGCCATTGACGTCGCGAGCATTGAAAACTTTGAAAACGATATACGATAAAACGATAAAAAGCTTAGAAAGCTCCTATTGGAATCCAATGAACTCTGTAAAATAAACTTACGAAATCACGAAAAATGGAGTCTACTTTTAGGCGATTTTAAATGTCCTATGTCACAAAAGTTTTTGCATAAACAATGGACAGTTATGCACAGATGGACAGGGCAAAAGAAACCGAAAAGCTACGATATCTTACATGTTGTAGGAAACATCGGTAGACAAGCTACTACAAGCGAGTATATCTCGAGCCACAAAATATATGCGCCAGTATTCGAAGCTCAACTTGACAACTTGTCGACATGGCAACGAAGCGTCAAAAATCGATGCATTGTGATTTTTTAGCGATTTTTCCGATTAAAATTCGCGCAGATTTGTAATATTTACGAAGATGAAAATTATGTCCAGCCATAAAGTAAAACCTACACCTTTCTTTAGTAAGAAGGCAAAACGCAAATTTTCGAAGATTCTTATTTCGCATAGCATCACCCTATTTGTCAAAAACAAAAAAGATCTAATTATTATGAACATGGTACTTTCATATGCATATGAGCAATTCTCGCTGAAACCATCCCACTAGATGCACATGTTCTCAAATCGTTACGGCAATGTTCTCATTCGATTCAGCGCACCAAAAAACCATTAAAACAACCTTCGAACCATTGAAAATGTCAGCCGTTAGCCACCTGTAAATAAAAACTTGTATTGAACTATGGATTTTTTCGAAAAAAATGCCCTAATTTGGAGAAATGATATCTCCCAAAATACATTACCAAACATCAAAAAGTTATATATCGTTGGAAAGGTAATCGCGAGGGCTTTTTATCGCACTTTGAAAAACATTTCAAAAAATATTTTTTCAAGGGTAATTTTAAGGGTTTTTGAGAAACTTACTCTTAATTTTGAATTTTGACCGTGTTCGCAACCACTTATCATTACGCAACCATTTTCATTCGAAAGATTGGAAGATTTTGCATAAAATCAACTTGAGAAAAGTAGTGTAATGAAATAGTTTTCGTATAGTTATTAACGGATGAAAGAAATTGGTTAAATTTCAGTTAAAAATAACCAAAGCTCAGACTTCACAAATGAGCCTAATTTACAGTCAAAACAAAGCAGGATTGTGAAGTTGAAAGTTGTGTGAAAGTGCAAAGTTGAAATCAATATTTTTTGATCAAGTTAAAATTGTATGGGGCTGTTGATACCATAAAAACAAGCAAAAAACTCGATTTTCGTCCAAATCGGACTAGGTCCTTTTATTTGACACCACCCCAAAGTTTCACTTTTCTGCAAACAATGTTAAAAACCTTCATTGACAAACTGCGATATCTCTGAAACCGCAAGCCGTACAATGTCGAGTCAGAACTCACTAGAAAGATTATTAGACGTGGAATTAATAAGTGTAGTCTGTTTTTCAATTAAAACTTTTTTCAATGTATTTATGTTGGACAAATGAAAATTTTAAATTTGGTTTTTATAAAGAGAGTAATTGAAAATTAAAGTTAAATAAATCCCAATTTTTTTACATAGAATAGAGAAGAGCGGGGCAACGGTACGCACCTAGTGACAATCATTCTGTCACCGATGACCATAAAATATTTTTGATTCGTTGTATATACCCGTCCCGCCCGTGTGGATCAATCGGACCGCGCACTGGACTCACTATCCAGAGGTCGACGGTTCGAATCCCGCGGCGGGCGCTCTAAAATTCTTTGTGTAAATATGGGTATTCGGCGCCGTCGCTCCGTGCCATACTTTCATACACTTAGGAGCCCAGGGCGGCGAAGTCCTTGTAGATAAAAGGAAGACACTAGTGGTTGGTACTAGCAATGGTGGCCGACAGCTATAAAGTCAACTTCGTTTGTATATACCAAATGGTACCCTTATCACTTGCTTTCAAAACGTAGTACTAGAATTCACCTCAAATTGCTTTTATGTCGAGAACCAGGCAATTACTCTAAAAAATAAGTGCGTAGCTTTGCCCCGTGTGTGGGGTAAAGGGATTTTTAACTTTTTTTTTGTTTTAATTTTAGTTAATTTTTCATTCAGTTTTCCATTGGGGGTAGTTTTTAATCTCAAATTAAGGTAAATTTATCGTAAATTGACTTGTGTCAAATGAAAGGGCGTAGTCCAATTGGGACGAAAATCGAGTTTGTTGGTTGTTTTTATGGTATCAACAGCCCCATACAATTTCAACTTGATCAAAAAATATTGATTTCAACTTTGCACTTTTTTGTGCACGATTGAGGTTATACAAATAAAGCAGACCTTCCCAAAACAAATTCTGTACATAAAATATTACTTCAGTTAAATGTGGCGAATCGAGACTACAGTCTAAGTAAGGACATTAGTTTTCAGAGTACTTAATTGCATACAATTTAGAAACTTGTTTGTTTATGTATGTTTTTACATAAACAATTTAAAAATATGATCTGATGAGTGAAAGTATAGTTGAAATAGCTGTCCCTATTCATCCTATATGTCCAGATTTGCCTCAGATGACCGTACATTCGGCTCAAATACAATCCTGCTTTTCAGTGTCTTGCGAACCTTCGTGGTGAACGGACACTAGAGCTGCGGTATTTTTTACTACCTAAGCTCAGAGTTATTTCAAAACAAAATTCACAGTCTTTTTAAAGACTACCTGAGTTATTTTCCAAAATTCTAAACAGTCTTTTCAAGACTAACCCCACCTGAAATTTTGTTGTATTTTACAAACGAAGCCATCTTTTTAAGAGAACTTTGCTTGCAAAATGCGTCAAAACAAAGGTAAACGCAAATCTTCTGAAGATTTGGTCGTTACGTCGGTGAAGCGTTTGAACGCTAAACCGGCTAACGGAAACAGAAAAAGAAAACAGCCTCTTCTGAGGTCTGATTCTGATTCTGAATGTGAGGTCAATCCTCCAATTCCATTGGCAAACGGTTTCGGTGTTTTATCCGAAACTGATGACAAGGAACCTTCTCCTCGTACTGAGCCTTCTGCCGTCGAGAAACGAGTAAAGGCTCCGCCAATTGTAGTGACTTCCGTCTCCGATTTGGCCAGCTTTCGAACGCAACTGAAGAATTGCAAGGAAACTTGCAATTTGAAAGTTTCGTTCCAGCTTGGTCGAAGAGGAGAATGTCGCTTGTTGACGGAATCTTTACAAGATCACCAAACTTTTGTTGGTTATTTGAAAAACCACAAACACAATTTCTACACGTATGAGACCAAGAATGCTCGGCCATTCAAGGCGGTCTTGAAAGGTCTCTCCAACGACTTGTCGGTGGATGAGATCAAAAACGAACTTAAGGTGTTGCTTGGCTTTGCCCCATCCCAAGTAATACCAATGAAGAAAAAATCAAACGGGAATATTTCTCGCTTTGGTTTGACTTCACAATTTTATCTGATTCATTTCAACAGAAATGAAATCAACAATTTGAAACTTTTGGACAAAGTTCAGTTTTTGTTCCATGTACGGGTAAAGTGGGAGCATTTTAAGAAACATGGCGGTAATGGCCAGAATCTGACCCAGTGCCGGCGTTGCCAGGCATTCGGTCACGGTACTGATCATTGCGCCATGGTTCCAAAATGCATGGTTTGCGGGGATTCTTCTCACGACAAGGACAATTGTCCCGTGAAAGAAGTCACCCAATTTAAATGTGCAAATTGTGGTGGAAATCACAAATCAAATTTCTGGGATTGCCCCATCAGAAAAAAGGTTTTGGATTCTCGTGCTAAGCATCAGCCGAAATCCAAACCGAAATTTTCTCAAAGTCAGGTTGTACCTGCATCTTTAAATCAAACGTTCGTGCTGTCTCACTCGAACAATTCTAGAAATACCCCTACCGTGGAAAAGTTAGGTAACAACAATGGCATTTCTTATGCTAACGTCGTTTCGGGTTCATCCACGAATTTTAAATCCTCTACCAATCTTTCTGAAATTGGGCAGGTACCTCAAATTTCATTTGAAAATTTTTCTGCTGGCAACGCTTTGGGATCTTCTGATCTCGGCGATGTTACGTTTGAAAAAATGACTTTTTTGCAAAACTCACTGTTTGGTTTGATTCAAACAATGAGTAATGCTACATCCATGATGGAAGCAATCCAGATTGGATTAAAATTTGCGAATGATGTTGTTCTTACCCTGAAGTTTAATCATGGATCTAAGTAATTCCATCAATATTATGAATTTTAATGCTCGCTCTTTAAAAGCGAAAGAAAATGAATTTTTCAACTTTTTACGAGTTCATAACGTGCATGTTGCTGTTATAACCGAAACATTTTTAAAAACTGGCACTTATTTGAAAAGTGATCCAGATTATAAAGTTATAACTAATAACCGAATGAATCGAAATGGCGGTGGAGTTGCAATAGTTATCCACCGTAGTATGACTTATAGCACGTTACGTGACTTTAAGTTAAAAGTTATTGAAAGTTTGGGCATTGAACTTGAAACTTCTTTTGGGAAAATTATGATTGCAGCTGCATATTTGCCATTCCAATGCACTGGGGAAAATAAAAATTATTTCAAAGGGGATTTGAATAAACTTACTCGGCATAGATCTCGATTTTTGATCATCGGTGATTTTAATGCCAAACACCAATCTTGGAATAATTCAAAAGTAAATTCCAATGGTAAAATTCTGTTCAGAGATTGCACTTCTGGTCTTTATTCGGTTTTATACCCGAATGGGCCAACTTGCTTTTCTTCTGTTAGAAATCCATCAACAATTGATTTGGTGTTGACAAATCAAAGTCAGTATTGTGGTCCTTTAGTGACTCATGCTGATTTTGATTCTGATCATCTTCCAGTAACTTTTTCACTTTCTCATGAAGCAGTTACCAGACCCAATAGTTCTGTGTTTAATTACCACAAAGCTAATTGGGACAGGTATCAGCATCATATTGAGAATAATTTAAATCATGATTTTGTTTTAGAAACCAAAGCTGATATTGATTCAGCCTTGGAATCTTTAACTAATGCAATTTTGGATGCTAGGAATATTGCTATTCCTAAAGTCCAAGTCAAATTTGATTCTCCCATTATTGATGACGATCTTCAGCTTCTGATTCGTCTGAAAAATGTTCGCCGAAGACAGTATCAACGTTCTCGTGATCCTGCACTGAAGCGAATTCAAAAAGATTTGCAAAAGGTTATTGACCACAGATTCACTCTCCTGCGAAATGAAAAGTTCGCAAGAGATGTCGAACAAATTAAACCTTATTCCAAACCTTTTTGGAAACTTTCAAAGGTTCTTAAGAAACCTCAAAAACCCATCCCTTCTTTAAAAGATGGTGATAATATTCTATTAACTAATGGGGAAAAAGCTCAAAAACTTGCTCAGCAGTTTGAGAGTGCTCATAATTTCAACTTGAATGTTTTGAGTCCTATTGAAAATCAAATTTCAATAGAATTTCAGAATATTGTTGAACAAGAATTTTCATCAGATGAAGTTTTTAATACGGATCTGAATGAAATAAAATCTATTATCAAAAAATTTAAAAATATGAAAGCCCCTGGTGAGGATGGCATTTTTTACATTTTAATTAAAAAATTACCAGAAGCAACTTTAAGTAGCTTGGTCAAAATTTTCAACAAATGTTTTGATTTGGCATATTTTCCCAGTAGTTGGAAAAATGCCAAAGTAATTCCGATTTTGAAACCGGATAAAAATCCTGCTGAAGCCTCAAGCTATCGGCCCATTAGTTTGCTTTCATCTATTAGTAAATTATTCGAAAGAATAATTCTTAATAGAATGATGACGCACATTAATGAAAATTCAATTTTCGCTGATGAGCAGTTTGGATTTCGCCTTGGGCATTCAACTACTCATCAGTTGTTGAGAGTTTCAAATTTAATTCGAAGCAACAAATCTGAGGGCTATTCTACTGGCGCTGCTCTTCTAGACATAGAAAAAGCATTTGACAGTGTTTGGCATAAAGGTTTGATTGCGAAATTGAAAAGGTTTAATTTTCCGATTTATATCGTGAAAATTATTCAAAATTATTTGACGGATCGTACTCTGCAGGTATGTTATCAGAATAGCAAATCTGATCAACTACCTGTACGTGCTGGCGTCCCTCAAGGAAGCATTTTGGGTCCAATTTTATACAATATTTTTACTTCTGACTTGCCTGATTTGCCCCCAGGATGTCAGAAATCACTTTTTGCTGATGACACAAGCATCTCCGCCAAAGGTAGAAGCCTTCGTGTCATCACAAGAAGATTACAAAAAAGCTTGGATATTTTCAATTCTTATTTGAAAGAATGGAAAATTACTCCAAATGCTGCAAAAACTCAACTTATTATTTTCCCTCACAAACCAAGGGCTGATTTTCTTAAACCAAAAAGTCATCACATTATAAAGATGAATGAGGTAAATTTAAAGTGGGAGGATCAAGTGAAATATCTTGGACTTGGTTTTGACAAAAACCTTACTTACAAGGATCACATTGAAAGTATCCAGGTTAAATGTAACAAATATATTAAATGTTTGTATCCACTTATAAACAGGAATTCTAGACTTTGTCTCAAGAATAAACTGTTAATTTATAAACAAATTTTCAGACCTGCCATGCTTTATGCTGTGCCGATCTGGACAAGCTGTTGCTTAACCAGGAAGAAAAAACTTCAGAGGATTCAGAACAAAATTCTGAAAATGATTCTGAAACTTCCTCCCTGGTTCAGCACCAGTGAACTTCATCAATTAGCCGAAGTTGACACTTTGGATGTTATGTCCAATAAGATAATTGATGCATTTCGACAAAAATCATTGCAGTCTTCAGCTGCATTGATCCGCTCTTTATATAGTTTATAAGTTAGTTTTAAGGTATCCCTTTTCCCTTTTGTACATGTAGGACCTCCTACATTTGAAATCACTGAATAGCGAAAGCTACAATATTTCATGAATAAATGAAAGTTGCTAGTATTTAAAATTGAGGTGAAAAGTCATCGTTTGTGATTGGACACTCAATAATATTTTAACTGAATGAATGTACATGGAAAAGAAATTTGAATAAATATAAATTAAAAAAAAAAAAAACAATCCTGCTTTGTTTTGACTGTAAATTAGGCTCATTTGTGAAGTCTGAGCTTTGGTTATTTTTAACTGAAATTTAACCAATTTCTTTCATCCGTTTATAACTATACGAAAACTATTTCATTACACTACTTTTCTCAAGTTGATTTTATGCAAAATCTTCCAATCTTTCGAATGAAAATGGTTGCGTAATGATAAGTGGTTGCGAACACGGTCAAAATTCAAAATTAAGAGTAAGTTTCTCAAAAACCCTTAAAATTACCCTTGAAAAAATATTTTTTGAAATGTTTTTCAAAGTGCGATAAAAAGCCCTCGCGATTACCTTTCCAACGATATATAACTTTTTGATGTTTGGTAATGTATTTTGGTAGATATCATTTCTCCAAATTAGGGCATTTTTTTCGAAAAAATCCATAGTTCAATACAAGTTTTTATTTACAGGTGGCTAACGGCTGACATTTTCAATGGTTCGAAGGTTGTTTTAATGGTTTTTTGGTGCGCTGAATCGAATGAGAACATTGCCGTAACGATTTGAGAACATGTGCATCTAGTGGGACGGTTTCAGCGAGAATTGCTCATATGCAAAATTTGAGCCAAATCGGAACTTTTGATCTGGGTCCTGATAATTTGATGAGAAATCGCTGTACTTCCAAAATTGAGTTTTTGATGTTTTTTGTTGTTCCCTTCTTAACGCACTGGGTACAAATCACCCCGTAAAAGTCTTCGCATGCCGTACTCAAGTAACAGAACGAGTCCATAAAGCTCAACTCTCGGGTTATAACTAAATTAAAAGTTTCCCACTCCATCAACTGCATATCGTTTCCTCCCCTGGCCTGAGTCTTCCATCACTGAAGGGCAAAAAGCATTACTCAAGATTCATTCTTTTTTTCAAATCCCAGCGATTCAAATACACTTTCAGATCCCCGCAACCCCACCCCTCGTGGGAGCCAACCCTGCCAGGAAACGGAATCAAATTATCCTTCAAGTATGAAGTTTCCACCTTGCGCCGTCTTCTTGGTCGGTGGGAAAGTAAGCTTGCTCCAGCAGAAGTCGGGTGCAGTTTGCTGAGCGCTTCATTTTTTATAATCCGCGTGAAAAAAGTGAGCTTTTTAACTGCATATTTAAAAGTACCATGCGTCTCCATCGTTTTGTTTGAAAATCATTTTGTTCGAAGGAGACGCTCGGTACTTGGCGATTAGCTTCCAAGTTCTAAGCCATGTTACACGAAATCCCACATGAAAAGCAATCTTGTAAGATTAACTTTTTGCTGGGAGATTGCTTAATTACAACCGGCTGCTTTTTGCCCCAACTCTCTTCAGAATGGTTTATTGTGCAAAAATCGACACCGTCGTGCTGTATTGTCGTATTTAGCAATTTAAAATTTGGAGGAAAATGGATTTCATGATTTTTTTCATTAAGTTTGATTAAAAATTACGAATTTCTCAAATCAATTGAGAGTTTTCGTGCCAGAATCTTATAATCTGGTGGCAAAATATCACAACGGTGACCACTTTCTCCCTGTCACTTTGTGTTTTTCTCGTACCTCTTATCTCCCAGGTAATTTACGTCTTGTTAATACTAGTTCCAGTTTTTTTCCGGGCTCTCTCTCCAAATTTCTTCCACTGCCAAAAAAGCCCTGGCAGCAGACCCTTGTCAAGGTGTTTGTTGCCTAATTATACGAATGAAAAGTGTCCTACCAACCTACCTGGTCGGTGGACGAAGCAACGACATTCCTTTTTTTGTACATTGGAATGATTCAGATAAGCAATATCTGCTTTTCGGAAGCCTTAGGGAATTTGGCTGGCTGAAATTGCTTTTTTCTTCTGTTGGTTCAAGCTTGTTTGTGGGCACTACTTTTTAATTAGGACAAACTACCAATTTGCTAAAACTACCCATAAAGCAGCCGATCTACCCTTGAGGGGGAGCTCTGATCTACTTCGAACCGGCAAAACCCAAAGCAGCATCAAGCAATTCTGGAAAACCTGTTCATCATCATTAAATCTCTGATGGAGGTTCTACCTGGATTTTCTCTCCTACCGTGGAAAAACAACCCTTTCACTCTACACGAACAAGGGGGGTTGGGGAAAATCGATTCCATCACAGCGAATCCCTCTCTGGTGTGGTCCATCCTCAGCTCATCCATCCCGAACTGCCTTGGCCTTGGAAGACGATGCACTGGTTACAGCAGTGTCCAGAGGAGCAGTCCAGCGTTGCCGCAGCCGGTTTCTATTATTATGATTTAGTGCATTCATTGTGATTAAGCGTTATTTTTAGATGCCCCAACATTGTTCTGGGGGAGGCCGTCGTCGTCGTCGTCCGGGCACAATGTGGTGGGTGCTACGGTGAAAAACAACCTCTTTCTTGTAGCATGGTGGCGACTGGTTATCATACATATTTAAAAATTATGGTATTTAAAATATACTTTAGATTAAATTGATAACGTCAATAAAAAAATCAGAGCATTATGAAAACTTGAGGACATTTTTAACTTAAAATATAAATGAATTTATTTAAAACCAAGCAACTCCTTATTTTTATGCATCATTTTTTCTGTAAATGACTGCTCTACAACTTTGTAGAACAATATTACACTCTAAAAATTAAAGCTGCAAATTTAGAAAAAAACACGAAACTTATAAAATGTTCTAAATGAAAAATTACCTTTTTGGATTATAGCAGATTTGAAAAGTACATTGAATTTCCCTTAAAATAACGTGTTCCAAATTATTTTACAGTTTAGCTACGAGAAATGCCAAAACTATTTTTTGTATTTTTTTCAATGAAGAATACGTTTTTTTCTAATTCTTGATCAAATCTGGAACAAAAAAAAAAAAAAATAATAAAAAGAATGGAGCAATCTTTCTGTGGTTTGGTGATTAAATTATTTTTTGTTGTTTTGAGTAAAAATGCGAAATTTTAGTATATAAAAATTGAAATTGAGAAAACAGAAACTTACAGCAAGCATCAAATTTACTAATTTTCTAATGCCAATATCTCAGCAACTTCAATGTTGTGAAAAATGGGCGTTATACTGAATGTTTGACCCTAATGAAATGTTAGTCTTGATTGTTGACATGAAATTATTTTTCTAAATTCTAGGGATTCTTATCAACATGGATACACCAAGCGCTCATGTTCACATAAGTGTCCCATATGTAAAAACAGCAAGCTGAACAAAATATCAACTTTTTTGACGTTTTTTTATATTATCAACATAAACGTGATCGAAATGAACGTGAATTTACAAACATGCTTAAGTTTTTGAAGCTTATTTTTTTAAGTTTATATTTTTACACGAAAGTAATAATAAGACGATTTATTATTCATTTATTAGAGCATGAGCATGAGCATGAGAGACCACCCATGGTTGTCCTTCTCCGTTGCTGAACAGGACCATAATATCCCATCAGCACAACCGGTCACACGCTTCGACGATCAAATGATGTTTCCCTTATCAACAGCATGTATGAATGCGCTGAAAAGATAAAACATCACGATCATCAAAACTAGAGCCGGTGCGAATAGGAAACAGTCGTTGGCCACCAACGGCGCCCGCCATGTCAGTTTGTAGATCTCGAGGGAATGGGACGGGAATGTTAGTTAGCACAGGCTGCTACCAAGGGTGGGTTCTATACGATATCCACACCCCCGCGTGTGCCGGAAAACTACTTCTACTTGGGATTTTGTTAGTGGGTAAGGGTAATGGCCAGGATTCAACATAGAGGATGATGATGCGACCCAATAATCAATAAATTTTGTTTAATGGTGTGATGTATTATGCATTCTCAAGGCAATCAGTCGGAGTATGCGGATGAGACTATTCCCGGTTATTTGGTGTTGAGTTTAGCATAAATGATTCAATCTTACACAGCCGGCTGTGGAAAAATAAAACCAACTAAAATACGAAAACGCGAAACCACCCGGATCGAAATACACGCACAATCGAGGGAACAACAAAGACGAAAACGGCAACGAAAATCCTGCGTGAGGACCGCGACGCACACCGTTCAAATTCTCCAACGCAACTGTTAAACATCCCGAAACCGCCCCGATCGAAATACACGCACAATCAGGGGAACAACAAAGACGAAAACGGCAACGAAAATCCTGCGTAAGGACCGCGACGCACACCGTTCAAATTCTCCAACGCAACTGTCAAACATCCCGAAACTGCCCGGATCGAAATACACGCACAATCGGGAGGACAACAAAGACGGAAACGGCAACGAAAATCCTGCGTGAGGACCGCGACACACACCGTTCAAATTCTCCAACGCAACTCGATTTATTATTCATTTATTAGAAAGTATTTAGTGTGATGCCCATCTGCTCCTAACGAGAAAGTTAAGAACATATAAATTTGAAATGGTGAATATGAACGAAAAATCAAAGTCGCTTGAGGCGGGGTTCGATCCCTCGTCCTTTGGATTGGTAAGCAAAAATTCTAACCACTAGGCCACATGGACTTGGTGAGCGTGGACAGGAATTAGGAATACTGTTACAGAAAGAGAGTTTTGGCGCTATAACCACGGCCAATAGTGTCCAGGGCATTCGTAGAAATACAATGTCCCATCCCAGAGGGTCCCGGAGTACCAAACATTCTTAGCATGGTGCTCCCAACGAATACAACCAAAAATCTCGGAGCGTATGGTGGTGTGTCCCCACGCTTCTTCCTCCCCTGTCGATTCAGAATTGTGTTGTTGTTCGAAAACTCTGTGCTCAAACTCAACCCAATTACGAGTCATCTCTGACAAGAAGAGTGCTAGGCGTCATTTAACCTAAGGCACTCTCCAGGATCCCTTCGAATGATTGGCTGCGCTAGGGTCTGATTAGATTAGATTAGATTAGATAAGATTTATTAGAAAGTATTTAGTGTTAATGAAAGCAAAGATCTTGAGTAAACTTGTAAAAATGATTTGTTTTTTCAAATCGGGCTAACAATTTAAAATTGGTCCAAACTCTTTGGCTATGGACGCTCCCTTGAGAAGTTATTCATAAATGTTTGATTCTGGAGTGTAAAAGTAAATTATGGACAAACAATACTTTTTCGCTCAAAGGCTTCCATTTACACCAAAACTAATATTTCTTCAAATTTCTTCCGACGTTCCATAGGGATTGAGTTGGGCTACAATGTCCTTTCATTCGGTTTGGCCAAAATTTAGAATATACCCAGAATCCAGGGCTGTCTCATTGTTCCCCACTCATTTCAGCCTATGGGTAACAATGAGACACTTTGATTTTTCTTCATTAAACTTTTCAAAATCTATGGAAATCTTTCAAAACAAGAATCGAAAGTGATATTTTGCATATTTATAGAGTTTTGACCTCATTTAACCAAAAATACAAAGTTATTTGGTATAAATCTATGGATTTTACAAAATTCAAATACTTTTTAGTATAACTTTTGTTAGTTAAACTTTCATGTTGACAAAATTACAATAAAAAGTTCAAGGCAAGTCACCTGCTATGGAACAATACAAAATATTTTGCATCAACATCCCCACACACGCACAGATATTTGTTCAGAATTTGATTCTGGGTCGATAATAATAATGAAGGTGGGTCTAGGAGGTCAAATTAAAAAGTTCATTTTCCGAGTGATTTTATAGCCTTTCCTCAGTAAGGTAAGAAAGACAAAAATGTAAGAAAGTTTTTTTTTCTATTTTTCTTAAAAAAATGTCCATAGGGGAAGGTGGGGCAAGACGACCATATGAGGCAAGAGAAACAATTGCTCGTACGGCAGTAATTTTTACAATTTTGATTATTTCCAGTATGAGGAATTGTCGCTAGCAATGCAATTAGCTGATTCTACCACCACATAACCGCCAAAACGACGTAAACGCCAAGGGACATAAGATTTAGTGAAGTTTTTTTCAAAACCGTTGTTTTCTTAGAACATTTGGAAAGTGCAAAATAAGGCTTAGGGTTCGTTTTAAGGCTCATTTTATCAAAATGCTATTTTTCCTAGATCAGTAGTGTCCCTACCAATGACATGCACCTATTACGAAGTATGATTTAACTTTTGGTTATTTTTGTTGAGAGCTTTTAAAAAATCTTGTTCAGGTGGGGCAAGTGTACTATATGGATTTTTAGTATTTAAAAATACGAATTGCTGCAACAACATATTTTATTGGGAAATAAATAGGGGAGAGTGGGGAGACTTGATCCCCTTTTTTTGTATCGCACATAACTCTGTCAATTTCTCACAAAACTATGATCTTTTTGCATGAATTGAAAGCTTAAACATTCAACTATGTTTGGCTGATAAGGGTATTTCATCAGATAAACTCTTCCAATAATGCCAAGCGTTTTTAAAAAATATTTTTAACCGGCATTTTCAAAATGTTGGGGGTAATTTGATCCCCCTTTCAACATTTTGAAGAAATCATAAGCAAAATGTTTCTTATTCATCCAAATTTTTAATTTTCTATAAGATACAGCAATTTCACATTAAACCTGTACGTTTGTGTTCAATATATAACAAGTTTAGCATGTAAAATATTTAAAAACTTAAAATTTTCTTTTTTCGACCAAAATTGAGCATGTTTACAAAAGCTGGTAATTTTTGTTTACAAAACTTTTGAAAAATGGTTCAAACTGCAGTTAGTTATGTACAACTATACTAAAGGAAACTATGTACGAAACCCCAGCCAAATTATTTAATCTTGAGGTTGATTCCAGTGACTGTAAAAATGCTGGGATCAAGTCTCCCTAAACGCACTTTTTTAAACAATTGATTGTAAAAATAGTATGACGATAAATTTAACGTCAAATGCGTAAGGGTTTTGGAGTTGATATGTTTATCAAACAATTCATGTACAAAAAATATTTTTTTGAATAATTTTTGAGTGTTTTCTATACTTATCAAAACAAAGAAAAAAGATCTCTTGGAAGTTTTTTGCAGCACTTTTTAGAAAAATGTGTGTAACTCAATCTAAACATTTTTTAATTTTTTTCTTTGTTTTCTACAATGATTTTTAGTCAATTTCGCACAACTTTCTAGAACAAAGCTAATTGTTTTACCCACATGCTGAAGAGATACAGGCTTGGGATCAAGTCTCCCCGGGGATCAAGTCTCCCCACTCTCCCCTACTTGATAGTACTTAAAAATTGATAAACAATTGTTAAAAAAATGTCCATACAAAATAAAGTGATATTATGAAAATTTACTATTTATCATCTAAGTAATATTTTTTTTTGTAAAAACGATAAAATTCTTAGTAAAATATTATTATTCAATCTAAAAATGGAAGAAACCTTTCAAATACATTCTAATCTGATGTATCTGAGTGATAACAGTTCAATTGTTAACAAACTAACATGTTTTTTCATGCATTGTTCCTCTTGCCCCAACGGGTTGTTCGTCTTGCCCCACTAGTTGAGTAGAACGTACGGAAAATCAAAAAAAAAATTAAATCATTTTTTTGCATTTAAAAACTGGATTTTTTAAAAACTGTTTCTTACAAAGTCTTAGTCAATACCTAGAAAAAGATGATTATAATAAAATCCGACAGATTTTTTTAACTTTTTAATGGGCTATAACGAGCATTTCCTTAGCTTGTTACACTTGCCCCACTTTCCCCTACTTCTCTATGGCTCGATAGGGGAAATAAACCCATTTTAAGCCTAATAAGCTGTCGTGTTTGAATGATGCTGGATAATCTGGAGTTTTCCTTGATATTTACTAAATCGAGCAGAGCTACTTTTTGTGAAAATTTTTGTTTGTTTTCACTTTTACAAAAATTTATTCTATTCCTTTAACAAGCATTTAAAAAAAATATTTCCCAAATGTATTCTAATCAGACGAGAAGGCATTGGGCCACGCCCTTTTTTCTATTTTCAGCTTAGTTCTTTTGGGTCTGCTTAGTGCTGCCAATTGTGATGAAATTTGAAGCGAACACTCGCGAAAAGTAGCATTTATAGAGAAAGTTTCCTGGCATCACTGGCTCACTCCAACAGGCACTGCTGGCAGTGTTGGTGGCCACCTTTTGTTCTTTTTTTACCTTCGCTTCCCGCTCGATTTTCTTCAGCCTTCGATTGGAATGGGTCGACAAAAGTCAAACGTTAAAAGACTTTGCACGTTTGTTTTTTTGATCCCGCGCAGAAGGTTTTAACAAAATTCTTGCCATTCCAATAACAAATACTGCTAAAATAACAGAAAGTGTTATGGAATCTTCTTGAAAAATCAATTTTTGCATAAGAGTTGAATAACAGTTTATGTTATCATAACAAAATTAGTTGTTGTTCTGATATTGGTTGAAAGCCAGAACAACTTTGGAATATTTTTTTTTGTTATGGAAGAATACCTCCAACTGTTATTGGAATGATCGGATTAGTTGTTAAAATAACAAAAAATAATAACAAAGATTTGTTCGAAGAATAACTAAAAACGTTATTAGTCTGTTATTACAATAACAATCGAATAACACAAAAATCATAACGACGAATAACAAATCTTGTTATAAATAACATAAAATGTTATTGGTCTAGTATTTCCAAACATCAAAAAATGTTATTCCAAAGTTATTACCGTCTGCTCGGGACGCTGTGTGAGTTGGCGGAGAGTGACCCAAATATAAATATGAATGATTTCCTGTTTTGGTGGAGAATTATTCATATTTTTTATATTTTTGCTAGTGATTTGGAGACAAAATTCATCCCCCGCATATCAGATTGAAAAATCAGTTAGTCTTTTAAATTTATTTCGCAGGCTAGTATTTTTTTTCTAGGTTACTCTGTGTATAAAATGTCATCGATTTTTTTTTATTCGATTTTCCGAAGTGAAATTTGGCAATAACTTCAGCTAATCGAGTCTAAAATGTTTCAAAATATGGTAACTTTTATTTTCTATGAGTACACATTTTGGTGAATAATTCGAAATTGAAATACTTTTGATTTTCGTGGCCAGTGGCCACCATGTTCCAAGCTTTCCATCACAATCTTCCTCAGAGCAGCAATTCTTTAACGCAAAACGAGCTAAAACGCTGATGATCGTCGTCATCCCAAATGAGCAGTGTAGCATCGCATGTGTCGAGTGCGATGATGAGGCTGCTCCTTCATCCTGGGAACCCCCGGCTAGGAAGACGGGATCTCTCTCCCCCCGGGTGAAGAAGTGTTGCATATAAATAACTTTATTTACTAATTTATCAAAGTGTTGCTCTCTTGCGCCCTAAAAGTTTCCATCGTCTTGTTTTTCTGCGTGGACCAGGAGATTTTCCACCCCCAGCAAGTACGGGGGGTGGGGAAGTGTTGTGATGCAATGTTCTCATCAAGTGGGGCAAGGTCTATTGTTGCCATCAATAGGTAAAGATGTTGGGAAGGGGAAGGTGGTTCGAGCACATATTTGTTCTTTCCACTTTGAGGGATGAACTGAACAACATCCTCTCTCTCTGTAGCCTTCACCACAGGGTAAAAGGGTTCATTTGGCACGAAAAGTGCACAATTTTGCTCGAAATTCCTCTGCAAAGATTGAGCATCCTTAATTGCTGGCATTACTTTTAATGGGAATTCATGTTATTTAGAGTCAACAATTTCCAAAGCAATATCCTGCTCTTTCTTTGCGCTTCTAGTCCGGAGTCCTTCCCCAGCAGCTCGCATCTCGAGCGGTTGATGAAGAGTGTGCTGCACGTTGCTGGTGACAACATCGTTGATCACTTTCAGCGCGAGGGTATCATCGTATCATCGTCGGCTGTAGGGTTGCCCTCAAAACAACTCGAGCACACTCCATTCATGTGGGAAAAGGAATCGAGCTGTGCTGTTTGTGAATCTTCTCTGAACCCTGTCACTCCAGGATCCTTTTTTGGAGCAGGTCGGGCAAGGAGTTCAGTTCATTTCATGGTGCTTGGTAATGAAGTATGCTTTCGGGGAATCAGGGTAAGATTTCAATCGCTCTCTCAATCATTTACGGATTATATATGTGTAAACATCCACTCTGACTTTAGCTGGCGATAAATGCTTGGAATTTTGATTTCGAAAGTGAATCGTTCTGGGAAACGAGTAAGAAAAGTGATTTTAGCGATCATTTAATTCAGGGGTGACCAAAGTATGGCCCGCGGGCCAAACGTGGCCCGCGAGGTTAATTTTTGTGGCCCGCGGACCCATTTCGAAAGATTATGTAAAATGGCCCGCTGATCACTTCTAAAGTGATTTTATGCTTTTTCAAAATTAAGGTTTATTTTAACTAAACTTTTTTTTATTTGTTTTCAATAAAACACATTTTAGGGCACAAATATTTTGTTCAAAAATCTTAATAATTAAAACAATTTTACTCGTTTCAATGTGAGTGGAACTACTAAATATCGTCAAAACTTTCTTCAAACATTTTTGGAAATATTTAGAAATCTGTATTAATTGCAAAAAATATAACTATTCTATATTAATTTGAAAGTCAAAATGACCCTTTTACGAACTTCAAACTTATTGAGAAACCTTCCCTCGGGATTCGAACTCATAACAGTTGGATTACGAATTTGATTGACTACCATCGGGACCATCCATAAACCACGTGGACACTTTAGGGGGGGGGGGGGGTATGGCAATTGTCCACGCTCCATACAAAAAAGATTTTTTTTGTATGGACAATTGTCCACGAGGGGGGGGGGGGGGGGGTTCGAGATTACCAAAAAAGTGTCCACGTGGTTTATGGATGGCCTCATCTTATTCAGGCAGACAAACTGTTGAAAACGAAGAAATAAAGCTCTTGCAATTATTTTACAATGCTTTTGTTAACCAACCCTCCCTCCTTGATTATTAAAAAGTGTGAAAAATTAGATAAAAAATATTTTTTCAAAAAACTTCAAAATATTAATTAATATTAAAAATTTATGTGGATTCAGCTTTATTATTTTTATTACATTTTACATTTAAAAAATATGATTGATATTCAACTTCAAGGGGGGCTTTTTTACAATTTTTTTTCATTAAAATGAGGAAATTTGGGCTCTCAACGATTTTTCATTAGTCACAATTTATTTAAAGATACAATTACGCCGTTACATAAATTGTCACCATTTTCGAAACATAAAAAAAAACTGTAAAATTTTAATGAAAACACAAGTACTTTCAGTTCAAAACATTTTTTTTCTCAAATACTTAAAGCAATAAAATCAACAATACCAATAGAAAACTGCCATTTTGTTTTTCTTTTATTTTTCTCATTCAGAAAATAACAGATATTTCAAAAAACTTTTGCAGATAGATGTATTTTCTAGTATTTTTTAAATTAAAACAACGTATTAATTTTTTTCAACAAATAACCTATTTTGTAAATTTGGCCCGCAAGCTCATTTGAGCTTCAAATTTGGCCCGGCCCTTAAAAACTTTGGGCACCCCTGATTTAATTGCTTTTTCATAATGTATTTTTTTAAAATTTGCTACATATCATTTGAAGGAACATATTTAAAAATAAAACAAGGGAATTGTACAAGGAATTGTATTTATTTTGCTTGTCAAGAGCTCATTATTTTCTGAAAACTATGTGCTATCAAAAATACAATGCAAACACATTACATTGCAGGTATCAAATCATCGAAATTTTTCATGATGATAAAAAAATTGAAAATACTCAAAATTTTCACAAAATTACGTATTTTTTGAAAAATACTGCAAATTTATAGATTTTTTAATATGGGTATAAAAACTTTAAAAAATTCATGCATTTCAAAGTAGTTGAAACAATTTTTTTGGTATTTTCGTAAAAAATACGTATGCTTGTGAAAATTTTAAGTATTTAAAAAAAAAAAATTATCTTTGAAATGTTTGAATAATTGTCGATCAGTTGTTTGTTTATCAGTTCTTGTTTGATTTTTGCAAAGATATTCATATTTTTAAAAACATTAAAAATAATGACGTTGCCTTTTGTTGTAAATCAGCTTCGCTAAACAACATGTTAATTTTAAGAAAGTTTTAGGAGAGGGACTGGTTTGCTCCTAAAACTTTTTTAAATTTTTTTTTTAATCTTTTTCATTTTTTTATCATTTTGTGACACTCTTATTTGAAATAAAAAATACTGTAATAACAGATTATATATCAAAATTAAAAAGTTTCTTTGAAGTACAATTAAACAAATAATCTTCAATTACTAAAAGAATACTTTAATTTCCAATTATTTACTTTAAGTTACTCTAATTACCATGAATTACTAAGTAATTAACAGCTTAAAATCAAAGTAATTATGAATTACTTGACAGTCTTATGCCTTGCTGGAAACCCTTGCACAAAATTGCGTATTTTAAAAAAATACTGCAAATTCATAGTTTTTTTTAAACATGGGTATCGTAAAATCGAAAAATTTCATGCATTTTAAAGTAATAAAACAAAATTTTTGAGTATTTTCTCGAAAATACGATGGCTTGTGAAAATTTTAGGTATTTTCAAAATATTTTTTTTACCATTGAAATATATTATAAAATTTCGATCAGTTGATACCCACAGTATAAGAAACTAAAAGTTTTTTTTTAGAAAATATGTAGTTTTGTCAAGATTTCCAGTTTTATCAAAAACGTATTATCACTTTTAAATTTATGAAAGATTTCCGCTCATGTGACACCCGAATTGTAGAAAAATATTGAAGTAAATTTTCGAAAATTCGTAAACTTTTGAATATATTGAATGATTTCGAAAAATGCAACTTTTAAAACTGTGATAAGGCCGTTGTAAATATTTTTCAAAGCTTATGTCGCCTCCCCATTCAAAGTCAGCCAGGATAAAAAACTTCAAAATTTTAATAAAAAATAAAATTTAATCAGCCGAAAACCAGTTAAAATCCATTTTTCTCCGTTTATGATCATATTTAGCATGTTTGAACTCCTTTGAAAACATTCGAAATTTTTATGAAATACCAATGTACACACCCAAAATTCAGAATCGAGATAATCGTTCTCTCAAAATTTATTGAGGGCTCAGTGCCAAAATCGATAGAATAATGGTACCAACTCACACCATCATAACAAATGAGTTCATTCGTTAGTTGAATCAATAAATCTCCAACAAGTGTCATACATCGACTTCTGACTTCTCCATGGTCACCAAGCTGTGGTGGCCGAGGCAGCTAAGTCATTGGATTGGTTTGTCAAAGGTCTCTGGTTTGATTCCCGTTGTCGACACTTTTGGTTTTTTGTTTGACGGATGAACTTTTTTTGCAAATGAACCTCAAGAGAATAGTTCTATCGCCCATCTCGAGCTGTGTTCTCTGCGTCCGTGAATGGTACCACTATTCTCTCGACTCGAGACCATCATTCTCTCGGACTAGCGCTGCCAGTTTTGGGTGCAGTCCCATGAAAAGTTTTTTTTTCGCGAAAAAAAAATTTCGTCAATACATCGATATTTTGAAAACTAAAGATCGGAAAGCATCTGGACGCGTGTAAAATGCATTTTAAAACACTTTTTTCACCCAAGTGTTGAAACCTAGGCTTGTCATTTCAATTTTTTTTTGCCTTGAGTTAGGGGTTTTAAAAAACACCGAAAAAGCAAAAACTGAAAATTTGGTTTATTGGACTTTTTCACAAAAAAAAAGACTCCAGATATGTATAGCAATTTTCTCCGAAATCGTTTTTTTTATTTTATTTTTTTCTATTTTTTTAATCCAGCTGAAACTTTTTTTGGTGTCTTCGGTATGCCCAAAGAAGCCATTTTACATCATTAGTTTGTCCATATAATATTCCGTACAAATTTTTCAGCTGTGATTTATGAAAATTCAAAAATCTGTATCTTTTGAAGAATTTGTAGAATAGGACTACACTGAAAAAAAAAAAATGATGCGAGTTAAAACAAATATTTGCAAAATAAAAATTATTTTATTTTATTTTTATTTTATGATATGTTTTAGGGAACATTAATTGCTAACTTTTCAGAAATTTCCAGGTGGTGCAAAAAATCTTTGACTTAGTTATGATTTTTTTTTATCAATTCTGATTTTTCAAAAAAATCGAAATAATTGTCACAAAAAATTTTCAACTTCATTTTTTATGCAAAATCGAATTTGCAATCAAAAAGTACTTCAGTGAATTTTTGATAAAGTGCACCGTTTTCAAGTTATAGACATTTGTAGGTAACTTTTTTGAAAATAGTCGCAGTTATAATTTTTTTTTTTAAATTCGTGGCCACGTTGTCCCACATCTGAAAAAAAAATTTGGATAGCTAATTTGAGGATTTGATTTTTTGTGAAAAGAGTTAATATAAAAATCGGTATTGTTTTTCGCATGCCTTTTTTCTGAATATTCCTCCTCAAACTTTACAAATTTTCCAAAGACGCCAAAACGATCAGAAATTCCTTCAAAAGTTACAGATTTTCGAATATTTTTTGTTAACCATTTTTGTATGAACAGCAGCCAAAATTGTACGGAGACTTGTATGGGTGAACCAATGACACAAAATTGCTCCTTGGGCCCCCACAATGTTTGAGTCAAATTAAAAAATACGAAAAATAAAACTGGCTGAAATCGGCCGATTTCGTAGAGAATAGCTCTATTTACTATTAAATCCCATAACCATCATAAACTTCCTTTCCCACCCTCTCCATCTCCCAAACCCTCCCCCCCCCCCCCCCCCCCCTCACCCCCCCCCCCCCCCACCTCCCCCAACCTCCTCTCCCCCCCCCTCCCCCCCCCATTCTTCAACACCCTCACAAATCCCTCAATAAAACAAAACCCCCCCCCCCCCCCCCCCCCAACCCACACAACCCCCAACCCCCCCCCACCCCCCCACCCCACCCCCCCCCCCCCCCCCCCCCCCCCCCCCCCCACCCCCCCACCCCACCCCCCCCCCACCACCCCCCCCCCCCCCCACACCCCCCCCCCCCCCCCCCCCCCCCCCCCCCCCCCCCCCCCCCCCCCCCCCCCCCCCCCACACCCCCCCCCCCCCCCCACCCCCCCCCCCCCACCCCCACCACCCACACCCCCCAACCCCAACCCCCCCCCCCCCAACACCCCCCCCCACCCCTAAACCCACCCCACCCCTCTCTTCCTCCCTCACCCCCCCCCCACCCCCCCCCCCATCATCTCACTTACCAACACCCCTCTCCCCCCCCCCCCCCCCCCCCCCCCCCCCCCCCCCCCCCCCCCCCCCCCCCTCCACCCCCCCCCCCCCCTACAATCCCCCTAATCACAACACTATCCTATCCATTTCAATAATAATTTTCACACAACCCATCCCTAATCTATCCTTTATAAATATCCAAAAAATCATTTTTTTTTATTCAACACGATATCCCCACTACTGACAAACAACATCATCCGTAGCATTATGAAGATGCGAGTTCTCCGTTTCAGGGCAGATACTTGACACACAATACTGGTGGAGGAAGAGGACTGGAGGATGGCTGCCTAGATGAAGGCGCACGGCCAGCTGGGATGTTGTCAATCGAGTACGCCTGCAAGTATGCTTTTTGTTGGCGGGTGAACAATAGCGGATCGGGTTACTTGGATCGAGTCTCGCTGGGAAGGTCTTCAGCTCTTGAAAGGGCTTAGCAGGTTTTGAGGTGGTGAAAACTAGGGTGATGATTTTTTTGTATCAACCGAAATAGTGTTTAAAATTTTCACAAAATTTTATAATTTATAATGGAACAAATCCGGTCAAAATCCATTGCTTGTCAGCTAACTTTCATTAGGGTGCAATTTCAACTAATGATAGAGGGCGGTATCCAATTCCTTGGACTGCATACAATCTACCAAGCTATTGTTCCGGGAAAATTTAAACTTGTTATCATCGCTTGCGCAAGATTGTGGTCAGATTTAATTATTCACATTGTTTCAACCCTTTGCCAGCATCCGTTGCGGTTTGCACCATCATAATAGGAACTCAATTTATGGATATTTTCCATGGAGAAACCCTGATGTCTGGCTGTCTTCGCGCTCAACCGGAACTCGCTCTGCCCGGATTCTAATCATCACTTTACATTTAGCTAAGCAAACAGTTTCGCGGGAGCTTTCAACTTTAAGCCCTGCGAATCGGTCCCCGGCTTACACCCCCGGAATGAACAATCTTCCCGTTTTCCCAATCTGCGGTTTAGCGGTTTTGGTATCGTATCGTGTTTTCCCTTAATCTGCACAGTAAAAAAAAATAGTTTTATCATTACACATTACAAGATCTAACATCAGCATGATTTTTTTTAAACTGTGCTTCTCGCAACGGAATCAACCGCGTGACGACGACGACGACGGCCCGGAACTGGCAGCTAATCCTACAGTTCCAACCCTGCCGGGCACACCAACGTCAACCCCCGCGTCGGTGGTTATTTGCAAACGACACAGATCCACTACTGCTGGGTTTGGTTTGGTCTGGTTGGCTGTTGTTTCCCCTGAACAGTGGCAGCAGACCACTGGCTCTGTTATGGTCTACCCGATGATAATGGGGTACACACATGGAAAGTGCAACGCGGATCGGATAGATCGGGATGCCCAGCTTGTCCCGTAATAGTCGGTGGTTTCAGGGGCCGTGGGCGCAATTTGGGGGAAAATATTTAGCGAGGAAGTGCGATTTGCTGACTGAAGCAGGAGTTTTAGCTGGAGGCAGCCACAAATCTTAGTTTTTTTTTAAGAATCTTGACGCTCTTTAAATTTCAACAATACACAATCAATACTGGATCGATTCATTTTAGATTGTTCTACTGTCAATTTGAAAATAATAATAATGTATTACTGAACATCACATAATCTTTGACGTCATCAATAAAGTATGTCACGCTAAAATCGGCCACATATATTTTTCAGTACCGACCAAGGTTCCATCGAAGAGCTCACGTTGGCGATTTTGAAGCTCACAAATCAACGTAGAAATGAGAATTGAAATTTGACAGAACTTGGTGGCAGTGCGTGGCCGAATGGTTATGCTGTCCGCTTTGTAAGCGGATGATTCTGGATTCGATTCCCATCTGCACCAACCTTCCATCGGATGAGGAAGTAAAATGTCGGTCCCGGCCTTGGTTGTTAGGCCGTTAAGTCATTCCAGGTGTAGGAGTCGTCTCCATGCCATAAGTACAAACAACACACCAAACCAAGCCTACTCCGGTGGAATCGCTGGCGGCGGTTGGACTCGCAATCCAAAGGTCGTCAGTTCAAACACTGGGGTGGAAGGTTCCTTGGAGTAGAAAGAGGTTTGGGTGCTCTCCCCATTCAAGCCTTCGGACTCCTAGGTTCGAGCAGAAACTTGCAATAGAGACCACAAAAGACCCGGGGGTCGTTAATGTGGATGGTTTGATTTTGATTTTTTTTAGAACTTGCCAAAGTCTAGAGTAGCCGGTGTCAAACTTTGTGGTTTTTAATGATTGGCAAGCAAGTTTCTTTTTAGAAAATTTTGCTATGAACTTTCAGCAACCTTCCAATTCCTCCTAATAGGGAACATTTCCTCTGCACAGATTATAGATTTGTCTTTATTTTTCTCGTAGCTGAGCCTGATTTTTTTGCACTCATCAGCAAAAACACCGCCTCGAGTAAGTACGCAAACGAATGCCACTTACTGGCCAAAATGATCAAATTGAATGCACTTTTGATCATAGTTTCAATTTGGCCAGATCATTTCTCATCATTTTGTTTGCACAAACATCCACACGCAAGATGAGAGGTTAACTGCTTAACGAAAGTCGCCATCAATATCATTTCACTTGCGCTAACGTTTCCAAAGCGCTTAAGATATGAAATTGCTTCCAACTACCGGCAACATGTTCTTTTGAGCATTAGTTAGTCATTACATGGAAAAAAATCCCGAAACATGTAAATAATTAGCAAGCGCCATAAAAAAAAACAAACGCGCCAAGTCTTTTGACGCTCGACTTTTGACGACCCATTCCAATCGAAGGCTGAAGAAAACCGAGTGAGAAGCGAAGGCAAATCAAGAACAAAGGGTGGCCACCAACTCCACCACCAGCGTCTGTTGAAGTGAGCCAGTGATGCTAGGAAACTTTCTCTATAAATGCTACTTTCGTGAGTGTTCGCTAAAAATTTCATCGTAATTGATAGCACTAAGCAGACACAAAAGAGCGCTGCAAGAATAAAGAACTAAGCTGAGAATAGCAAAATGGGCGTGGCGCAATGCATTCTAGTCTGATTAGAATACACTTGGAAAATATTTTTTTTTAAATGCTGTTAAAAGGAATAGATTAACTTTTAGTAAAAGTGTAAATAAACAGAAATGTTCACAAAAAGTTGCTCTACTCGTTGGTGTACTTGGTTTCACTAATTTTCAAGAAACATTCCAGATTATCCAGCATCATTAAAACACGACCGCTTATTAGGCATAAAATGGGTATATTTCCCCTAGTGGGTTGTTTGGGTGAGACTTAGAAAACATCAATTTCCCTGTTTTTAAATTTTTGCATAGAAATATCTCAGCAACTAAGGGTCGTATGAACAAAGTTCAAAAAAGCAGAATATAGAGAGTTTTCTCAGCATTTTTTCAAGATAGGCAAATATAAGCACTAATTTAAAAAAATGAATAACTGAGACTATTTTAAAAAAAGTTACCTAAAAATGGCTATAACTTGAAAACGGTGCACTTTATCAGAATTTCACTAATGTACTTTTTGATTGAAAATTTGATTTTACATCGATAAATGAAGTTACATTTTTTTGCGACCAGTATTTCGATTTTTTGAATAAATCTGTATTGATTCAAAAAACCATAACTAGGTCAAAGATGTTTTGCCCGTTCTGAAAATTTCTGAAAATTTGGCATTTGATGTCCTTTAAAACATATCAGAAATTGAAAAAATGAGTAAAAATAGTGTTTTTTTTTTGCAAATCAAGTTTTAGTAACAAGAATTAAAATCAGTAATCACCAAATTTGTATCTTTTTTTCAGTATAGTCCTTATTTATACCTACAACTTTGCCGAAGACACCAAATCGATCCAAAAATTCCTTTAAATTATATGGGGGTAATTCTCTACCAGCTCACACTAAATCGGGAAAAGTTGCCCCGACCCCTTTTCGATTTGCGTGAAACTTTGTCCTAAGGGGTCACTTTTGTCCCTGATCACGATTCCGAGGTCCGTTTTTTGATATCTCGTGACGGAAGGGTGGTACGACCCCTTCCATATTTGAACATGCGAAAAAAGAGGTGTTTTTCAAGAATTTGCAGCCTGAAACGGTGATGAGATAGAAATTTGGTGTCAATGTAAAATTAGACGCCCGATTTGATGGCGTACTCAGAATTCCGAAAAAACGTATTTTTCATCGAAAAAAATTCTAAAAAAGTTTTAAAAATTCTTCCATTTTCCGTTACTTGACTGTAAAAATTTTTGGAACATGTCATTTTATGGGAAATTTAGTGTTCTTTTTTCCAAATCAACATTGACCCAGAACGGTCATTTTTGCATTTAGAGCAAAATTTTTCATTTTAAAATTTCGTGTTTTTTTCTAACTTTGCAGGGTTATTTTTTAGAGTGTAACAATGTTCTACAAAATTGTCAGCAGACAATTACAAAAATTTTGATATATAGACCTAAGGGGTTTGCTTATAAACATCACGAGTTATCGCGATTTTACGAAAAAAAGTTTTGAAAAAGTTGGTCGTCATCGATCATGGCCGTTCATGGTCACCCGCAACAGACACGGACGACGAAACAAATAGAAACGCCTGACGGACAATCTTGTTTTTACCTTTACTCATTTCATTTATTCAGTCACCTATGTTTAATTTTTTTTGCTGGTAATTCCTGCATACATATTTTGTCGAAAATACGGCAAAGGTAGACAAAAAATATTGAAAAATGGTTATTCAAATATTGCAAAAATTGGAAATTATTGTAACGGTTAACGGAAATAATAATTTTTCCACAACTTCAATAAATTAAATTTACGTGGAATTTCCCAAAAATTCTTAATTAACTTACGCGAAATTTAAACATTAAACATACGTGGAATTTCCCAAAAAATTAAATTATGTCAAAATTTAGACCAAAAAGTGTCGTCTCGGAACTTCAGTCTGAATAGGGACGGCAATTTTTGTAGCTTCAAATCAGGAAATCGATACACTAGTTTTGTTGATCTGTATCTGTTCAATCAAAATCAATCAAAAATATCAAAATATTATGCAAGAATTTGACTAAAACAAATGTCTCAGTACTCCCCATGTGTCTCGATTCGTCCCTGATGACGATGCCGGTGTAAGAATTTTGTTATCTTATAACCTGAGGGAGTGAGGCTTTTGCAAAAAAATATTAAATATATTTATTCTTACCACTGATTTAAGCAAAAAACGAAAAAATCCTGGACCATTGTGCCACGTTTTTACGTGCCTCAAAAAAACTCTCAAATGCAATAATGAAAATTAGTATTCATCAAGTTTCACGAAAATGCGAGCAATTTGTTGTTGTGCGATGACTACTGCAAGTAGTAGACGAAATACGTATCTGTCAAGATATTAAAAATATATAGCGGAACTAAAAGGAACAACTCGTATCTTTGTATTCATAGTGATTTTAGACCTCAATGCCTGTTTAAACCCACTTCCCCCACTTAAATAAGATTAAAACTAATCAGTGACATAAAATAATTAAAATTGATTGTTAAATATCTTTTCCATCCTGTCAATTCTCATTTCTGCTAAAAATCCACAATCCCATCAAAAGTACTGCAAATTGCTGTTGATTTTGAACGGTTCTTCTACTTCCGTCTCGAACAGACCACTTGACCGAAAATCCCTTCCAATCGTAAATTTTCCACCGGATCAGCATCATGAAAACGGATAAACTTCAACTCTACTCAACAGTCTTCCCGCAACATATTGAAATTTGAATGATTTTATTCCATCTATACTAAACTGTCGATGGTTAATCTACTCAATATGCTTCCTCGTCCTCTTCCCCTAACCAAAAAAAAAAGCAACAATCCCACTACCATTTTCAAACATTCCGGAGGATCATCGAGGTCATCAATGCACCATCCGATAAAAAAGGGTCCGACGAGTGTATCAATATGTAGAGCTCAGCTCAGCATTCCCACAAAACCCTCCTCACTCCCCCCCGTGGACTTGTTTAGTTGGAAACGAGACGGCAATAAATACGAACGTTCCCGGAACAGCCTCCTGGGCTTCACTCCACTCATCGGCAAATATTAATAAGCAATTGTAATAAAAGTTGAAGAGGGTTCATTCGTATCGAATGGCCAACGTTTATTGAAAATAGTCCCTCATATTGCATATTTTTCGTCGGAATGATGGGTTCAGTTGGGAGGGGACCCTTCTCTAGACTAGAGGGTCAACACAGCTGAACGAAAGCTGAGTTGGGTAAAACCGTAAAACCACACATGCCGCCCACATTGACATTCGGAAAATTTAGAGCCAAATGATGAATGGACGGATTGTATACGGTCCCTCGGAAAACCCCTCGCGGGGATGCGGTGTACATCTGTGTATGTGTGACGCCGGAAGCCACTTCAAATCAATTCATTTGACTGGACTGACATTGATGAGCAGCAGCAGCAGCAGTTGTGGGAAGAACGGTTTGGGGTTTTCCGCGAAAGCCACTGCGTGGCTGTTTGGTTCATTTTGTAACCAATGGGAAGCTTTGGTTTAAATTTGTTAAAACTTAACTAATTTAGCAAGGGTCCATTTCTTTTTAAATAAATATTGAAGAATTTTTTTTAGAAATTTATCAATATACTCGCACTGAGGAAAGGCAATAACTTCACTTGAAATTAAACTTCAAAACAAAGCCTCCTAGCTAATTACATTCGATATCTCGACTCTAGCAGAACGGCCCCACAAGTCCCAATTGAATATCATAAACAGTCTTGTAAAGTTGCCAAACTTTCTGTTCTCAGCGATTACAATCATCATTTCCCAAATTTCATCTCCCAACAATCCCTTGTGATATCCTATTTTTCTCTCTCATTCCCACAATCATAATCATCCCACAAAAGCAGTTACAAAAAAAAATAAATAAATCAAATGCCAACGCATTTTAACGGGACGTTTTTTTTTGGGGAAAACAAAAGAATCTTCGGCGAAAAAGGATGAACGATGAATAGAAAAGGAGTGATAGAAAGAGAATGCTCTTGTTGACAGACACGAGATAAACGAAGAGAACTCACAAGCTGTAGCGACGATACCTCTGATATTTTGGTGCAAGAATCGTCAAATGATAGTTTTTCTATCACTCATTTACTACACTGTTGATAAAGTTTGGTGAATTGTTTACTTAATACGGCCTTTTTGAATATGATCACAAAGGTAAGCTTGAGTAATATATTATTTTTAATGATTATCTTTGGGAGCGTTCTTTTATTACGTAACACAATATTTATTTCCCACCGCCCTCTTAACTTTCCATCCAAAAAATATGTTTTCATATGGAGCGTTACGTAATAAAAGAACGCTCCCTTTTTGCCTGGCCAAAAGCTAAAATTAATTGAAATAAATTAGGCTGGAATCGCTTTGATCACTTCAAGCCAAAGAATTTGTACTACTTAATTATATCCAAAAATGCAATTTTCCCCGAATTCCGGCAATGGATTTAATTTTTTTTTATTTGGCCTATATTTTTACTCCAAAATTTGATTTGAAAACAGTTTTTAAAATTAAAAATCAAAATTGTAATCGGAAGTAACTTCACAGAAGGAACCGTTTTCCAGATAAAGCCTCTAAAAAATTACGATTTTAATCTAAAAACGTTACTTAATCCACCTTTAGGTGGTTGGTGCCTTCCTCACATTCATAAAGTAAAGACACTACACGTCCTCAAAAAAGTGTATAAATAACACTTATTTTTTATCAAATTATCTGAGATCCGGCCTCAAAAAAGTGTATCAAAAACACTAAAGTACTTATAACTTTTGATAGGGTTGTCAGATCTTCAATCTTTTGGGCTTGTTGGAAAGGTCTTTTGATTACCTATCCAACGATGGGTCGCATGATAGATCCGGACAACTTTTTCATCAAAATATTTGAGATCCGGCTTCAAAAAAGTCAATAAATAACACTTAAGTGCTCATAACTTTTGATGGGGTTGTCAGATCTTCAATCTTTTTAACGCGTTGGAAAGGTCTTTCAAATACCTTTCTAATAATATATAGCATGACGGGTTTTCTTACAAAAACCACCCTTTTTACAATCTTCCGAAGTTTAGCTAAAATCGTTTTTTTAGCATAACTTTTGAAGTACTTTTCTAAACTTCATAATATTAACTAGGGTCTTGTGAGACCCCAAGACGGATCGAATGAGACTAAAACGATCCAAATCGGTTCAGCCAGTCCGGAGATAATCGAGTGCATATTTTTCGGTGCACGGACTCACATCCAGACACACGCACAGACATTTGTTCAGAAGTTGATTCTGAGTCGATAGGTATACGTGAAGGTGGGTCTACGAGGTCAAATAAAGAAGTTCATTTTTCGAGTGATTTTATAGCCTTTCCTCATTGACGTGAGGAAGGCAAAACGTTACTTAACCCACCTTGGGGTGGTTGGTGCCTTCCTCACATTTAGAGTGTAATGCTAGGCAATATCTGAGATCATAAAAAGTTCATAAAAAACACTTAAGTGCTTATAACTTTCGATAGGGTTGTCAGATCTTCAATCTATTGAACTCGTTGAAAAGGTCTTTCGAATACCTTTCTAAAAATGCATAACATGACGAGGTTTCTTACAAAAGAAGGGTCTCTTTTTACAATCTTCCGGACTTTTGTTAAAATCGTTTTTTTTTTGCATAACTTTTGAAGTACTTAACTAAACTTTATCATTTTCAATAGCAACTTATGGGACCCCAAGACGGATCAAATGAGACCAAAACGGTCCAAATCGGGTCAGTCAGTGCCGAGATAACTCAGTACATTTTTTTTCGATTTGTCGATATGTATACATGAAGGTGGGTCTAGGAGGTCAAATTAAGAATTTTGTTTTTCGGGTGATTTTATAGCCTTTCCTCAGTAAGATGAGGAAGGCAAGGGAAGGGTGAAACTCGTGTGTTGAAGTCCTCCAAGGGACCGAAGGGTGGTAACGAAAATGATCTCCCATAAAAGTGCTGAACCATTTTTAGAATTTTCGCACAAATCAGCAACAAGTTACTATTTTGGAAGTTTGATATTATGCCCTTTTGAAATGTTAGTCTTGGTTTTGAAATTTTCAAAATAAGAGATCAGAAAACTTAACAAATGATGCATTTTTTTCATTGAAAATTGGACCTTTTAGTTGCTGAAATATTGGCATTATGAAATTGAGACCTTTAAGGGGGCGTTCTTCAATTACGTAAAGCAGTTGAGAAATCCAACTTTTTCTTTTAATTTTTGTATTTTTTCATCAGGCTGAAACTTTTTTGGCGTTTTCGTTATGCAAAGAAACCATTTTGCATAATTAGTTTGTCCTTTTAATTTTCCATAAAATTTGGCAGCTGTCCATACAAAAATGATTTATGATAATTCAAAAATCTGATTCTTTTGAAGGAATTTTTTGATCGATTTGGTGTCTTCGGCAAAGTTGTAGGTATGAATAAAGACTACACTGAAAAAAAAGATACACGGTAAATAAATTGGTGATTTTTAATTTCACTTTTTGTCACTCAAACTTGATATGCAAAAAAAAAAAAACATTTTTACAGATAAAAACTTTCCAGAATTTTCCAGAATGTGCAAATATTCTTTGACCGTGTTATAATTTTTTATACCAATACAGATTTTTTCAAAAATCGAAATATTGGTCGCTAAAATTTTTCAACTTCATTTTTAGGTGTGAAATCGAATTGGCAATTAAAAAGTTCTTTAGTGAAATTTTGATATAGTGCATTGTTTTTAAGTTATGGCCATTTTTAGGTAACTTTTTTGAATATAGTCGGAGTCGGTAGTTTGAAAGTCGGAGTCGGAGTCACTTCTGGAAAAAAAATATTTTTGAGAAGCTGAGAAAATTCTCTATATTTTCTTTTTTGAACTTTGTTGATACGACCTTAAGTTGTTGAGATATAACTATGCAAAGATGTCAAAACAGGAAAATTCCAGAGTTTTTTTTTGAAAAGGTCTTATAAACCAAATTTTCAATTGACTTTTAAGTCAAGTCTTACCTTAACAATCCTTTCTATTGTCGATATCTCAGCAACTAATGGTCCGATTTTCTATGTAAAAATATGAAACATTCGTGAAATTTTCCAATCTATTCGAAAATTAAATTTTCAAATCAAGACTTACATTTCATAAGGGCGTTATATTCAATGTTTGGCTTTTTTGCAATGTTAGCCTAGATTTTAAAATTTTGGAAATATTGTTTTCGAAAAAATCGGAAAATTTCACGAATGTTTCATATTTCAACATTGAAAGTCGGACCATTACTTGCTGAAATATTTTCATTATGAAATGGGTTCTTTTAAGGGAGCGTTCTTTTATTACGTAACGTAGTAGATCAATTCCCTACAAAATCGAACTTTTTCTTTTAATTTTATTTTTTAATGTTTTTTTTTAATCCGGCTGATTTTTTTTTGGTGTCTTCGTCATGCAAAGAAGTCATTTTGCATCATTTGTTTGCCCATATAATTTTCCATTCAAATTTGGTGGCTTTTCCAAAATTTCCAGAATGTGCATAAAATCTTTTATCGAGTTATGAATTTTTGAACCAATACCATTTTTTTTTCAAAAAATCGAAACATTTGTCGCAATTTTAGATGTAAAATTAAATTTTCAATCATAAAGTACTTTAGTGAAATTTTGTTATAGTGCACCGTTTTCAAGTTATAGCCATTTTTTGGTAACTTTTTTGAAAAAAGTCGGAGTTATATATTTTTTAAATTAGTGCTCATATTTGCCTGCCTTAAAGGCTTTAACAGCTGAGAAAATTCTCTTTAATAAGCTTTGTTGATACGACCTTTAGTTGCTGAGTTATTGCCATGCAAAGATTTCAAATCAGGAAAATTGATGTTTTCCAAGTCTCAACCAAACACCCCACCATTTTCTAATGTATTTATCGCAGCATTTAGTGGTTTGATTTTCAATGTTAAAATATAAAACATTCGTGAAATTTTCCGATTTTTCCAAAATCATTATTTTTTTTTAAATCAAGACTTACATTTCAAAAGGGCGCAATATTGAATGTTTGGCCCTTTTGAAATGTTAGTCTTGATTGAAAAAAATGAAAATATTGCTTTAAAAAAAAATGGAAAATTTCACGAACGTTCCATATTTTAAAATTGAAAATCGGGCCTTTTTAATTTTGATAACGTCATGATTCGAAATCCGGACAATTAGTAGCATATTATTTTTGTTATAGCTGACAAAAAAAACATGTAATAAGTTAGAAATGAAGAAATATCATCAGGATGTAGTACTAACAGTCAGTTTTAAAAGAATGCATGAAAAATATGTATTTTCAAACATTTTTTCATCAAAATTTGAAAATTAAAATGAATTTTTGTGCTTCGAATCCCGGACACTGATAAAAGCTGATTCGAAATCCGGACACTTTTGCTTCGAATTCCAAACACTCGTTTTTGCCATTGAATCACAAAAATTTGGACTGAAATGTTAGTGAATGGCATTCTGTAGGTCTCAAATTAGCTGTTAACATCAAAACAATCGATATTTTATATAAAAAATTGCTAGAATTTAAGGAAATCAAAACCATAAATTTCTGCTGTGCCTTCCCGGTGCTTCGGACGCCTATGAAATATTTCACGTGAAATGTTTCGCATTTCTGGTAATCTTATAATTTTATTTTATTATATTTCGAAGCATCCGGGAATTAGAATCATGACGTTATAAGCAATCATATAAATTTTAAAAAAGGACCTTTTGTTACGCGTTACATTGGGGGTGCAAGATAGTTACGGGAGGGGAGTAAAAAATCCAAAATTTTGTGTTACGTTATGAGAGAATGCTCCCATTATGGTAAAACTAAGAATTCATTTTCTTTGTTTTTCTTCCTTCCCGGTGTATTTGTAACCAGGTAATTTTTTGAACCTTTCGAAACACATATTTTCAGACCTGGACGTTCGAGGACACTTTTTTGTAGGATTATCTGATCTTCTCATCTGATCATCTGATTAGAGATTGAGATTCAAGATTTTTCAATACTGATACATATATCTTGATCTCGAATCATTGAAATTTAATTTCCTTCAAATGGGATATATTTGTGGAAGCACACTCTTAATAAGACTGTGGTTGAAGGACCAGAAATACTGCGTTTTATTTTCCATTCCCAAAACAATATTTACCAAGATCCAACCTCTAGTTACGGTCCTCTGCCAACTTGCTGGGCCACTATCCTGATCAAACTATCTTCCCCCAAATTAGATCCGAATCGGTATACAAATGCTTCCGCTCCATTCAACCCACTTCAAAGTTGAACGAATTTCTTCTTCGTTTTTTTGGCCATCTTTCAAACCCCCTCAAGCGCCTCTTTTATTGGCTCCAATCGTAAATTTACCACCATAATGGGGCCCTTCTGTACCCCGGCCGATTGGGGGGCGGATCGTATCAGTCCCCCTTTTCCTTCCCCCTAATTTTGGTCGGTCCGGATCGGTTTCGTTCACTCGTAACCCGCACTTGAGCCGGGATTTTTGGACTGCCGGGGATTTTCGGGAATGCGTTTGTTGAGGTGGTCCGGGTTGGAACTGACAGGTTTTGGGGTGATTTGGGATTTGTCAAAAATTTTGGAAATTGGTTTTTAGCCTTTTGATTTAATGTTGTTTTTTTTGGGGTTCAAATTCTTCAAATGACCCAAAACTGCCACTTTACCCCCCCAATCCGTGCTGCGTACCAAAAGACGATCCCAAAAATTTCCTCAACCAGAGAAAATCTTGAACCCGAAAATCTCGTTTCGTTGGTTGTGTCAACAACTCGCTGTTTTCCGCATATCCTGGGGCCCGTTGTTGGATGATGGGAAAATCCGTCCCAAAAACGACGATGACGACGATGATGATGCCGCCGGGGGAAATGGACTTCATCATCAGGATTTTGTCTTCTTTCCTGGACGAAAGGAACCTCACGAACGGCTCCGAACAGAACTGGGGAGTGATTTTCAATGCCATTCACGTCATTTGAAAAAAAAGGCAAATTTGGCGGCGTTGATTTGCGGAGTTTTCGAACAAGAGGTATTTCTTGAGGGGTTCGTTTCATTTTGCATTTGCATTTGGGATGTTTTCGTAAATTTAGGCATTTGTCTGGTTGAGAACACGGAGAAATAGCTTCATTTTCGGGCGCTTTTGTAGCTGAGCTGGCGAAGGGTTTCATGCTTAAATAAACTGATTGACGTGTGCCTTTCTCTTGTTTATTTTCAGTTAATTTCGATCACTTCCAAATCCTGAGAAACATCGGAAAGGGCAGCTTTGGAAAGGTAAGACAGAGTGGTTTCGTAGCAATACTGGGTGGGGAATCAATCAAGCTTAATCTAAAGTTTGGGTAGACTGCACACATTGATAATTTACGATTTTAAAATCAAAAAGCAGTCCACTCTTAATTTTTGTTCGTCAAATTTTATTTTGGAAAACCGAATCATGAAAAAAAACTATGGAGAACTCAGTTTTGAATTTCCAACTGAACTGAACTGAACCTGAACCTGAACCTGAACATGAACCTGAACCTGAACCTGAACCTGAACCTGAACCTGAACCTGAACCTGAACCTGAACCTGAACCTGAACCTGAACCTGAACCTGAACCTGAACCTGAACCTGAACCTGAACCTGAACCTGAACCTGAACCTGAACCTGAACCTGAACCTGAACCTGAACCTGAACCTGAACCTGAACCTGAACCTGAACCTGAACCTGAACCTGAACCTGAACCTGAACCTGAACCTGAACCTGAACCTGAACCTGAACCTGAACCTGAACCTGAACCTGAACCTGAACCTGAACCTGAACCTGAACCTGAACCTGAACCTGAACCTGAACCTGAACCTGAACCTGAACCTGAACCTGAACCTGAACCTGAACCTGAACCTGAACCTGAACCTGAACCTGAACCTGAACCTGAACCTGAACCTGAACCTGAACCTGAACCTGAACCTGAACCTGAACCTGAACCTGAACCTGAACCTGAACCTGAACCTGAACCTGAACCTGAACCTGAACCTGAACCTGAACCTGAACCTGAACCTGAACCTGAACCTGAACCTGAACCTGAACCTGAACCTGAACCTGAACCTGAACTGAGTTTAGCTAGAAAGAGAAAAAACTCTGCTACGAATTAAACCTACAGCATCTGTCAGATTTTAAGCACAGATCTCGAAAATTAGCAGATCTGGCCATCATGTAACACAACTAGGGGAGCCACTTTCGAGCGCAGTATGTGGCATCTGACACACACACTCACAAACTAGTGCCCCCTGTCGGTGGCATTGAGAAATGCACTTCAAAAGCTCTATAATAAGTAGTGTTGTTTCGCTTTGCCTTAGCTACCCCGCTTCTACTCTCAATTATGGTTGAGAGAGCAAAGAACACTCTTGCTGCTAGCCAACAATATAGGGTAATCTTATTTAAGAGTGTAAAAGGAAAAAAAAGAGGATTTATTACGGTAATTTATACTTTTCAATACAGCTTGAGCGTTTAAAAAAGTGAAGAGATCCTTCGTTCCTCATAAGTCGTGCCAAAACTCGTACAGTTTACCCTACACGTGCTTCATTTTTCAACATGGTTTCGTCGTCGTAGTTCCGTACTCTGGTGTTCTGGTGTGCCCACAGCACAGTTGTTTCAAGAGGAAGCAGTTTTTTCGTCGTTTCCTAAACCTAGCAGAAACTGCTCTTCTAAAAGTTAGGGTAAAAGTACCAAGTTTGAACATTTACTCGATTTGAAGTGTTTTGATCTAAATTCATTCTTCTTTTAAAAATTTAAGGTTGCTTAAAAGAAATGTCAAAAACGGCCCCCTCCACCCTATTTGCCACCGTACGCCACTGGCAAGCGGAGTGTTCTTGACTTTCGAGGGGCGAACATTTTACCCAACTAGGTGGACTCACACACACACACACACACATTAATTTCGAGTGCCGGCTGCACTGCTGAAGGATGACTTTGGGTAATTTTTTGGAGCGAAACTAACCTCACTTTCCGCGCGATGGAATTCGCGTGGACGTCGCCCGTCAGAGTCAGATGGGTTTTGATCGTTTTTTGGGGGAAAATTTTACAACCCATTGGGGAGAGGAGTTCAAAGTCACGTGGCTATTTTTGAACCCCTCAACTAGGCGCAAAAACAGCAGGACGTCAATGTCCGTTTACCCTTGGAGAGGGATTACCCAAAAAGTCGACCACATCAAAAGTTTGAACTGATTTTTTGATGGGCTCTGTACTGATAAGCGGGGAGGTTTGCTTTCTTCTCTACCCCGGAGACTGCCAATTTGAGTCTTTTGAAAGCTAGAGATTAGTTCGTTTTCTACTCTACTGATTGGGATCTGATCTGATTAGTATGGTTTTTGAGGTTCGTTTGAGATGAAAAGTTTCGTCTGCTGTGCCCTTGGGGGGTGCCTAATGACATTGAGTGTAGGTTTGTGGATTTCAAAATTATGTAACTTCAGTTTTTATATGTTATGAATATTTATTTTTATTATATTTCTTAAAAACTAAATTCGGAAAAAAAAATCATTTTAGATCTGCCATCTCATGAGAACTACAGAAATGTTTTATAAATATTGGTTAATCTGTATCTTAGAAAAGAATTTCCGAACGATTTAGTATCGTTAGCAAAGCTTAGGATTAATAAAAATTATAGTTACACTCTGAAAAAAAAATTCGATATTTTCTTTTTACTTTTTCCAACAAAAGTGAAATACAATGCCACCATTTTAAAATTTTTGTATTATTAGGGTATTATAAAAAAAATACAGCTAAACAAATAGCTTTTTAACCAAACTCAAGTTATTTTTTTTTCCTGCAATATAGAGTACGGGATAACAATGGGAAAGTGTAATTGGCATCATTCTAACATTGTGCTAGAACAAATTATGCATGGACATTATCTGGCCCCGCCTTAAATTTGCGATTGAATAGTACCTCCTTTTTCAATAAAATACATAACATTTAAAGTTATTTAAAATAATTTATTCATAAAATCAGTACAGTCCAGACGCGATTATCCGAAGCCTCGGCTATCAGAAGTTTTGATTATCCGAAGTGAAATTGTATCAAGGTCTTCGGATAATCGAGCCTGGATTGTATGTTCAAGAAATTGACCGATTTTTTTTTACAGAATTGCTTAAAACTACACAGTGAAAATTGTGTAAATTTGGAAGGTTGAATAAAACCTCTTTTATGATGTGATTTTACCTCAATTTAGAGTGAAAATGTGACATAACAATAAAATAATCGTAAAATTGCAAATTTTTAGAGGTAAAATTCCTCATTTTTTCTTACATAAAAGATGCACCCCTTCCCAGATCAAAGAGAAATTTTTGATCTGTTTCGAAAAAGAACTAATTTTCAGGGACGATCAAGCATGGCCATGACTTTAATAGGGTGAATAATGTCACATATTTGGGCCACACAGAAAAAAATAATGTAAATTTGAAAGCTGTAATTTTGGAAGGTTGAATATTACCTCTTTTATGATGTAATTTTACCTCAATTTAGACTGAAAAAGTGACATTACACCAGAAAAAAATAAATTTACATTTACAAAATTACACATTTTCAGAGGTAAAATTACACCTTTTTTCTGACATAAAAGATGTACCCCTTCCCAGATGTAATATTACCATGATAATTTTTTTCTGTGTATTATTGATTTGGTTTCAAGTTTCAAGCTAAATCAAAGATTCAGATTTTTTGATTTTTTGAAAAAATGGCAACACTGCCAAACGAATTTTGACCTTGTGCCGCTCTCAAAAGATGTTTTTTGTCATCTTTTTTTCTATATCCAAAAATAGTTATTTTGCGCAATCAGTGTTTTTTTTTGTGATAAAAAACGAGTTAAATAAGCGATTTTTTTTACAACCCAACCCCGCCTTTAGACGGGATTCGATTTAAAAAATCGCCAAAAAATCAATTTTTCAACCATTTTTTTATCTTTAAAAAGCATTGAAAAGAAGAACTCTTGAAATTTAAGAAAATTTATGGGTTGGAAGTTTTACTTATTTTAGGTGACTTAGCCAATGTTTTTAAAAATGTATTTTTCAGGAGACAACTTTGGCTGTGTTTGTTTACTAACATTTCCTAAATTTAAAGTAAAAAGAACTATGCAGTATTTTTTCTACTGTTTCAGACTATGCTTCTATGCATTTTTTTGCAATTTAAATAATAATGTTGCCATTTTATAGCAGAAATAATGAAAAACAAGCAAAAATTTGAAAAAAGTGTCTGTAAAAACATGAAAAAATAGATAGGCAAAATGTGATGATAGGAGGTGGTAGAATGGGCCAAATACTTTCAAAATCAAACATTTACTAAACATGATAAATGCAAATTAAAATACTAAAAATGAAACAAGAAAAACATAAAACAAGAAAATTGAAGTTTTTCGTAGAAAAACGTTACTTAATCCACCCTTAGGTGGTTGGTGCCTTCCTCTCATTCAAAGGGTAATGCTATCCAAAATAGACACGCTCGTGGGAAGGTCTTTAAATTACCTATCCAAAGATAGGTCGCATAATATATTTAGAATACGTTTTCATCTAAATATCTGAGAACTAGCCTCCAAAAAGTGTATAAATAACTCTTAAGTGCCTATAACTTTTGATAGGGTTGTCAGATCTTCAATGTTTTGGACGCGTTGCAAAGGTCTTTTGATTACCTGTTCAACGACGGGTTGCATGATAGATCCGGACAACGTTTTCATCGTGATATCTGAGATCCGACCTCTAAAAAGAAAAAAAAATCCAAGTACTTATAACTTTTGATAGGGTTGTCAGATCTTCAATCTTTTGAACACGTTGAAAAGGACTATCGAATACCTTTCTAAAAATGCATAACGTGACGAGGTTTCTTACACAAACCACTCTTTTTACAATCTTCCGGACTTTAGTCAAAATCGTTTTTTTAGCATAACTTTTGAAGTACTTTACTAAACTTCATAATTTTCAATAGGGACTTATGGGACCCCAAGATGAATCGAATGAGACCAAAACGGTCCAAATCGGTTAAGCCAGTGCTGAGATAATCGAGTGCATATTTTTTGGTGCACAGACCCACATCCCTACACACAAACACACACACACACAGACATTTGCTCAGAATTCGATTCTGAGTCGATAGGTATACATGAAGGTGGGTCTAGGAGGTCTAATTGAGAAGTTCAGTTTTCGAGTGATTTTATAGCCTTTCCTCAGTAAGGTGAGGATGGCAAAAAAGTTGCTCAAAATGACCTCCTGAACACGGGAAAAATAAAAAAATTCGAAACTAAATTTAGGCAGTAGGGGGTTAATTAAAATGCAGCCTGCTATTTTTTAATAAATAAAATTGGTGTAGGGGAATTTAACTTTTTATGAAAAAGAATTACTTAATTTTATTTTAGAGTACTGTTAACCGGGGTAACATTGTTCGGATTAAATATTTTTAACGTGCTTTTTTCTTCGTCTTATGTACCATCTTTTTATTCTGTCAACTTGATTTAATAATACTTATGAGTTTTAAGTAAATTTTTGAAAGTGTAATTTTTTTCAAAACTAATTTTGTTTTTAAAATTATTGATTCATATATCATTTCAAACTGAATTCGAAGCTCGCATAACAAGTTTTCACATGTTATATGAATTATATTCTGCTGAAAATAAAACTATGAATTTGGGTTTTTTTATTTGTGTACCTAAAAAATGTGTTTTCGTTTTTTCGATTTGAACTCATTTTAACCGATAAAATTATTTTTGAAGTTATTTGAACACTTCTTTACCACGTTCAGTATGATTCCATACCACTCCATACGAATTTAACTTGTACTCTTATTTTGCGAAAAAAATGGAAACGTATCTAAGTCAACCCAGTTTATATTATTAATTTTAACTCAGTTTTAAATTGTATTGTTCGCACAAGGGCCTCAATTTTGAACTGTCAAAGTGGAACCAATTTACTGTTCGCCAAAAGTAGAGAGTATTGTTATCGATAATTGAAAAATGTTTTTTTTTGCAAGAACAAAAAATGTGTGGATTTTAAGAATTTGGAATTGAAGGCAAGAAATTTCAAGAAATTTGAAGGCGAGATCGTCATTTTTGCCTTCCTCACCTCACTGAAGCGAGGCTATAAAATCTCTTTATAAATACACCTCCTAGATATTCACGTATACCTATCGACTCAGAATCAAGTTCTGCACAAATGTCTGTGGGGATGTGTGTAGACATAATTTTTTTTTTCCACACGATTATCTCAAAACTGGCTGTACCGATTTTGGTCGGATCCGCCTTATTCTGTTCCTTTTGGGGTCACCTAAGACCCTACTAAATTTTATTCTGTTTAGTGAAGTACTTTTAAAGTTATGCCATGAAAGGGTGATTTTTGCACAACCTCAAAGGCCGGGTCTTTTTGCTTACGCGCGAGAGTCGCGCAGCATGCATATCGCCCGGTTGCCACATTGCTTAAACAGTGTCTGCGTCTCTTTTGGAAAAAGTCTGTATTAATTATGTTGCTGAATAATACATCATTTTGACAAAGATTTACACGAACGTTTTACTGAAATATACAACTCATAAGACATTGTTTACTAAGACTAGGGGGACAGCATGTAATTCCATCGTGCACCTAATGTTGGCATATCAGCACTTTTAAATTCAATTACAGCCCCCTTTTTCCTTTATTTTGGAGAGTTGGTAAAATAAGAATTGAAAATTGCTGTTCTGGTAAAAACAATAATTATAAAAAAAATAAATGAAACAAAAATAAGTAAAATTAAATAAAAAAGTATTTAATAATTAAAAAAAACTCTTAAATTAATTTGTAAATACAACCTAAAATACAACATGAAAGTGAGGAAGGCATCAACCACCTTAAGGTGGATTAAGTTATGTTTTTATAATTATGAATGGAAGTTGTTAATGGAGTCGATGTGGTTGTATCCATCCAGAAGCTGTCTTTATTGTGAAAATCTTCTCTGTTTCAGCCAGGGAATTTATCTGCGACATTGCAGAATGACACTCTCGTCGCAGTTCTTCGTCACCCGTAAACAAGAAAAACCTCTTCTAACCGATCGAAATTTGAAAACACACACAATTTTCCGGCAAAAAATGAAAAACTAGACAAAATAAAACACATACTACTGATTATAAATCAGCTCATTTACCAGTGAGAAAAAAGTCATGCTTGTGCTTGAACGGAAAATTAAAAAAAAATAACTTTGAATCACTTATAAACAAAAATTTCAACAATATATTAGGGTTTTAATTTAAAACAGTTAAACTTTTTTCGGAAGGATCGCTAAATTACAAAATTGTTATTGAAATGACGTCCCACCCAAGCTGCTATGGAGTGGACTTAATTTATAAGATTATTGAATACCAACGCACAAATTCTGAACTCCCAAGCAGCTTCTAGGTATATATGAAACTAGTGAATTCCCTGTCAGACAGATTTCGAAGTATTTGCTATGTTGCAGGTGATACTTAGAATCTAGGGTTGTAATCATTTTTCAAACAACTATTTGCAAAAGGGGGGTTATGTTTTCCTCCGCTCTGTATTGAAACAACATTCATATTAGCGATGAAGCATCTGTTTAGAATAACAGCTTATGAGAGACTTCTGCAAATGTTTCCTGTGAATTGGTACTCTTGAGTATCTTCTCAAGAGAGTTATCCTTCTAGTAATGTATTTTGCATGCAAATATAGTAGATACATGTTTCAAGTTAAGAAAGGATAACAATCTTTAAATGAACCTCTTAGTCTGTCTGGTTAATTTAAGTTATGCCAAATATTTATGCAAATTGCATAACCACTTAAGCTGTTTAATTATCTCATCAACGATAGAAATCCAATTAAAGGCTAATATTTACAATCGATACAGTTAATTGTCCAGTGCTCCCATCACTCTCTAAATGATTCATCGGTACCTTAAGTACTGCTTCCACTATTAGCCACCAGGGCGCGGCTAAGGGTGTATAAGTGGCTGCAAATCGCCTTCGCCAGCAGTTTGCCGAGTCACAAGTGCGCCCACTTCCCACTTGACAGCGTCGAATAATTGCCCAACGGCTTGAATCTAATCTTCTTCCTTCTCCTTCCTCCGCCACCACCACCGTGAAACACAATTCCATTGTTGTTGGCTTCGAGGCTAGATTACGAGCGTATTAACACGTAATACACGCACGCACACACTACAATTTACCATCCCTGCCACCCGCCATTGTTCTGAATGTCACAGGCAGTGTCGGTTGATAGAAACATTCACACTTACTATATGGCGAGCACACTTACAATCCTGCGCGCACACACACACACACACACACACATATAGATGGACGCGTTTTGCCAGCGAAGCGGAATTGAGTACTTTATTGAATTATCCAATTTTCACGGACTGTCAACTCTGACGACCGGTTGAGCCTGGGTGGCGGTGGTGGAAGTGGAATTGGGGGGATATCGACGTTTAGTCACAGACAACTGACGTTCAAGCCATCTCTTAGTGTCTAGTTATTCTTAAAAAATGAGCCTGAATGTAGGCTGTACGGTACACTTTCTTGTCTGTGGTTTAATTCTACCAGCTCAGTAGTGAAAGGTCTCTCTTCAAGATGCGGTTATTTGTTTACGGCTCTTCGGATGTTGCCAATTTTGAGGGCTTCAAGTGCTGGAGATTCTCATTTTGCCGTTGTCGTGCTATCTTGTCGCACGTCACTTTTTGACGTTCTGACAAAACGCACTTTCAATGTTTGATCTTGTATTAACAAAAATAGAACACGCAATGTAAACAATAACAAACATGTTTTGTTAGGTGTACGTGTGTCAAACGAGTTCTGACCTGAGATCCCTTTGGCCAGTTGTCGCACTTACAGCAATTTTCAGGGTGTGTCAAGATAGCACGAAAAGGTTGAAACTTCTTTCATATAAAGAGTGACAGCAATACACGGATTTTTTTTCGGTTTTTTATTGAATATCTCAGGATAGAAATTGAATTATGGAGATCTGTGAAGGTCAAAAGGTGAGGCATTGTGAGCGGCACAAAATGGCGTTGCGACATGATGTTTTTTTTAAATTTAATTTTTATCAGAAAAATAATTCAAAACCAATAAGTTCCAATCAATTCAGTTTCCATCGTGCTATCATACCATCACCAAACTCTATATAAAGCACAAAAAAGCAATCACACATTCTTGAGTCATTCCACCGTTTCTCGTCGCCGAAATGGCTTTTCCATTATTTTTCCCTTTCTTTTGCAATTTGCTCTCCTGCTGAAAGCACAAAGTAAAACTTTGGTAATCAACCTGGGGGAAAGACAATTTCAGCGCGCGGCGAGGATTTCGCATCAACGTCGCGACGAGCTTCACGTATGAGTTTTAACCCGGGCAGACGGTAATAACAAAATTAATAATATTTCAATAACAAATCCTGTTAAAATAACAAAAAGTGTTATTATTTTATCATGAATTTCAACTTCAAGAAGAAAAAATAATAGCAGTAATAGCAGTATTGAAGTGATATTATATTGAAAATGTTTAATAACACGCTAATAAGAGGAAATGTTATACATTCCAAAAACTCTCCTAATAACAAAATTTGTTATTCGTTCGGTATACTGACTTAGAAATAAAATTACGATAAATCGCACAACCCGAGCAGACGGAAATAACTTGGGAAGGTCAGTTTTTGATATTGTGAGAAGATCGAAATATGTTATTGGGGTGATCGGATTAGTTGTTAAAATAACAAAAATCAATAACAAAGATTTGTTCGAAGAATAACTTAAACTGTTATTATGTTGTTATTGCAATAACAAACCAATAACACAGAAGGAATCATGAAGGAATAACAAGATTTGTTATTTTGTGCGGAGAGGTGGAGCAGCATAATAACAAAAAATGTTATTGAACTGGTATGTCTCCATAACAAAAAAAGTTATTGTTTTGGTTTATTTGTAATTTGCAAATAAACCTGCAGTTGCCATAACTCCTCTGTGCTAGTCAGGGCTGCAGAGTCGGGTACCTCCAAGCGACTTTGAATCCATACTTTGAAGACAACTCCGACTCTGGATGCAGGATATGACGTCAACGACGACTTCAGCTTTCCAAAAATACCCGACTTCACAGATTCCGACTCCAAGTAAAAGTTGCTGAAAATTTGCTGAATCCGATGCAATCTCCGAGGTCTCACTCCAGCTCGAACTTCAACGTCAGCTCCGACTTCCTGGCTCTGTGAAAATAATAACAGTTTTTGTTATTCACACATCAAAAATTCTCAATAAATAAATCAATTCCGTTAGGGAATATAACAAAATTTAAAAAAAAAATAACTCTCAAAAGTTAATTTTATCAGATTAATTTTAGCTTGAAACCCCATTTCATGGTGAAATAAATGACCCCGATAAAATTGGTCAAAATTATTTCATAGTTCTAGCCAATTTTAGTAAAATCCCTTAGGGGGTATATCAAATAATTAAAAAAAATCAACTTTCAAAATTTCAACTTTTTAGAATAATTTAAGCTTAAGGACCCCATTTCATGGCCAAAATAATGACCTCGACGAAATTGGTAGAAATTATCCCATAGTTCTAACCATTTTAAACAAAGTCCTTTAGGGGGTATATCAAAAAATTAAAAAAATCAACTTTCAAAATTTCAACTTTTCAGAATAATTTTAGTTTAAGGACCCCATTTCATGGCCAAAATAATGACCCCGACGAAATTGGTTAAAATTATCCCATAGTTCTAGCCGATTTTAGCAAAGTCCCTTAGGGGGTATATCAAATAATTAAAAAAAACAACTTTCAAAATTTCAACTTTTCAGAATAATTTTACCTTGAGGACCCGATTTCATGGCCAACATAATGACCCCGACGAAATTGGTCAAAATTATCCCATAGTTCTAGCCAATTTTAGCAAAGTCCCTTAGGGGGTATATCAAATAATTAAAAAAATCAACTTTCAAAATTTCAACTTTTCAGAATAATTTTAGCTTAAGGACCCCATTTCATGGCCAAAATAATGACCCCGACGAAATTGGTCAAAATTATCCCATAGTTCTAGCCGATTTTAGCAAAGTCCCTTAGGGGGTATATCAAATAATTAAAAAAATCAACTTTCAAAATTTCAACTTTTCAGAATAATTTTAGCTTAAGGACCACATTTCATGGCTAAAATAATGACCCCGACGAAATTGGTCAAAATTATCCCATAGTTCTAACCATTTTAAACGAAGTCCTTTAGGGGGTATATCAAATAATTAAAATAATCAACTTTGATAATTTCAACTTTTCAGAATAATTTTAGCTTAAGGACCCCATTTCATGGCCAAAATAATGACCCCAACGAAATTGGTCAAAATTATCCCATAGTTCTAGCCAATTTTAGCAAAGTCCCTTAGGGGGTATATCAAATAATTAAAAAAATCAACTTTCAAAATTTCAACTTTTCAGAATAATTTTAGTTTAAGGACCCCATTTCATGGCCAAAATAATGACCCCGACGAAATTGGTTAAAATTATCCCATAGTTCTAGCCGATTTTAGCAAAGTCCCTTAGGGGGTATATCAAATAATTAAAAAAAAAACAACTTTCAAAATTTCAACTTTTCAGAATAATTTTACCTTGAGGACCCGATTTCATGGCCAACATAATGACCCCGACGAAATTGGTCAAAATTATCCCATAGTTCTAGCCAATTTAAGCAAAGTCCCTTAGGGGGTATATCAAATAATTAAAAAAATCAACTTTCAAAATTTCAACTTTTCAGAATAATTTTAGCTTAAGGACCCCATTTCATGGCCAAAATAATGACCCCGACGAAATTGGTCAAAATTATCCCATAGTTCTAGCCAATTTTAGCAAAGTCCCTTAGGGGGTATATCAAATAATTAAAAAAATCAACTTTCAAAATTTCAACTTTTTAGAATAATTTAAGCTTAAGGACCCCATTTCATGGCCAAAATAATGACCTCGACGAAATTGGTAGAAATTATCCCATAGTTCTAACCATTTTAAACAAAGTCCTTTAGGGGGTATATCAAAAAATTAAAAAAATCAACTTTCAAAATTTCAACTTTTCAGAATAATTTTAGTTTAAGGACCCCATTTCATGGCCAAAATAATGACCCCGACGAAATTGGTTAAAATTATCCCATAGTTCTAGCCGATTTTAGCAAAGTCCCTTAGGGGGTATATCAAATAATTAAAAAAAAACAACTTTCAAAATTTCAACTTTTCAGAATAATTTTACCTTGAGGACCCGATTTCATGGCCAACATAATGACCCCGACGAAATTGGTCAAAATTATCCCATAGTTCTAGCCAATTTAAGCAAAGTCCCTTAGGGGGTATATCAAATAATTAAAATAATCAACTTTGAAAATTTCAACTTTTCAGAATAATTTTAGCTTAAGGACCCCATTTCATGGCCAAAATAATGACCCCAACAAAATTGGTCAAAATTATCCCATAGTTCTAGCCAATTTTAGCAAAGTCCCTTAGGGGGTATATCAAATAATTAAAAAAAAACAACTTTCAAAATTTCAACTTTTCAGAATAATTTTACCGTAAGGACCCGATTTTATGGCCAACATAATGACCCCGACGAAATTGGTCAAAATTATCCCATAGATCTAACCATTTTAAACGAAGTCCTTTAGGGGGTATATCAAATAATTAAAATAATCAACTTTGATAATTTCAACTTTTCAGAATAATTTTAGCTTAAGGACCCCATTTCATGGCCAAAATAATGACCCCAACGAAATTAGACAAAGTTATTTCAAAGATCTAAACATATTTAACAAAAGAAAAAATAATAACAGATTTTGTTATGGACACTTAGAAACTTTTCCATTTGTGCGATTTATGGTAATTTTATTTCTAAGTCAGTATACCAAACGAATAACAAATTTTGTTATTAGGAGAGTTTTTGAAATGTATAACATTTCGTCTTATTAGCGTGTTATTAAACATTTTCAATATAATATCACTTCAATACCAAATGTTGTTATTTTATCAGAAACTGTTATTGTTTTTTCTTCTTGAAGTTGAGATTCAGGATAAAATAATAACACTTTTTGTTATTTTAACAGGATTTGTTATTGAAATATTATTAATTTTGTTATTACCGTCTGCCCGGGAAATGGAAAAGTTTCTATGTGTCCATAACACAATCTGTTATTATTTTTTCTTTTGTTAAATATGTTTAGATCTTTGGTATAATTTTGTCCCATTTCGTCGGGGTCATTATTTTGGCCATGAAATAGGGTCCTTAAGCTAAAATTATTCTGAAAAGTTGAAATTTTGAAAGTTGATTTTTTTAATTATTTGGTATACCCCCTAAGGGACTTTGCTAAAATTAGCTAGAACTATGGGATAATTTTGACCAATTTCGTCGGGGTCATTATTTTGGCCATGAAATAGGGTCCTTAAGCTAAAATTATTCTTAAAAGTTGAAATTTTGAGAGTTGATTTTACCCCCTAAGGGAGTTGATATACCCCCTAAGGAACTTTGCTAAAATTGGCTAGAACTATGGGATAATTTTGACCAATTTCGTCGGGGTCATTATTTTGGTCATGAAATGGGGTCCTTAAGCTAAAATTATTCTGAAAAGTTGAAATTTTGAGAGTTGATTTTTTTTTATTATTTGATATACCCCCTAAGGGACTTTGCTAAAATTGGCTAGAACTATGGGATATTTTTTACCAATTTCGTCGGGTTCATTATTTTGGCCATGAAATGGGGTCCTTAAGCTAAAATTATTCTAAAAAGTTGAAATTTTGAAAGTTGATTTTTTAAATTATTTGATATACCCCCTAAGGGACTTTGCTAAAGTTGGCTAAAACTATGGGATAATTTTGACCAATTTCGTTGGGGTCATTATTTTGGCCATGAAATGAGGTCCTTAAGCTAAAATGATTCTAAAAAGTTGAAATTTTGAGAGTTGATTTTTTTAATTATTTGATATACCCCCTAAGGGACTTTGCTAAAATTGGCTAGAACTATGGGATAATTTTGACCAATTTCGTCGGGGTCATTATTTTGGCCATGAAATAGGGTCCTTAAGCTAAAATTATTCTAAAAAGTTGAAATTTTGAGAGTTGATTTTTTTTAATTATTTGATATACCCCCTAAGGGACTTTGCTAAAATTGGCTAGAATTATGGGATAATTTTGACCAATTTCGTCGGGGTCATTATTTTGGCCATGAAATGGGGTCCTTAAGCTAAAATTATTCTGAAAAGTTGAAATTTTGAGAGTTGATTTTTTTTAATTATTTGATATACCCCCTAAGGGACTTTGCTAAAGTTGGCTAGAACTATGAAATAATTTAGACCAATTTTATTGGGGTCATTTATTTCACCATGTTTCAAGCTAAAATTAATCCGATAAAATTAACTTTTGAGAGTTCATTTTTTTTTTAATTTTGTTATATTCCCTAACGGAATTGATTTATTTATTGAGAATTTTTGATGTGTGAATAACAAAAACTGTTATTATTTTCACAGAGCCAGGAAGTCGGAGCTGACGTTGAAGTTCGAGCTGGAGTGAGACCTCGGAGACTGCATCGGATTCAGCAAATTTTCAACAACTTTTACTTGGAGTCGGAATCTGTGAAGTCGGGTATTTTTAGAGAGCCCAAGTCATCGTTGACGTCATATCCGGCATCCAGAGTCGGAGTTGTCTTCAAAGTATGGATTCAAAGTCGCTTGGAGGTACCCGACTCTGCAGCCCTGACTAGTACATAGGAGTTATGGCAACTGCAGGTTTATTTGCAAATTACAAATAAACCAAAACAATAACTTTTTTTGTTATGGAGACATACCAGTTCAATAACATTTTTTGTTATTATGCTGCTCCACCTCTCCGCACAAAATAACAAATCTTGTTATTTCTTCATGATTCCTCCTGTGTTATTGGTTTGTTATTGCAATAACAACATAATAACAGTTTAAGTTATTCTTCGAACAAAACTTTGTTATTGATTTTTGTTATTTTAACAACTAATCCGATCATCCCAATAACATATTTCGATCTTCTCACAATATCAAAAACTGATCTTCCCAAGTTATTTCCGTCTGCTCGGGAAGCCAGTTCGAGCGCGAAAACAACCGTTATCTCTCGTCATGGTTGGACGGGAGATACCTAGCTCCAGAGAGAGAGAGAGAGAGAGAGAGAGAGAGAGGGAAAATTTTCTGAAAATCGCGTGTGAACCAACCAGCAAACATAAACACACACACATGAACATGCCTCGGAACATTTCCAGACGAACAATAACTTCTCCGTTGCTCCGACTGGATGTTGATAAATTGTAAGGTGAGGGAAATTTGGAACTTTTATTGTTTAAATTAGTATCACATTAAAATGACAGCAACAAAATTTGATGAACATTCAAGAAGCATTATTTTCCAATGACTTAACTGAACTAATTTTTTTACTAAACTAATCTGTAAACTAAAAAAATGCTGTGTTTTCCATTTCTGAAGTGGAGAGAAGTATTTTTTAAGAAACAAATTGATCTGAATGTACAATAAAAGAAAATTGTGGAGAATATTTATTACATGCATTGAAAACTTTTAAAATATTTTTGATGAGGCACCAATTTAAAGGAAAACAAATTTTGAAATGCCTTTAACTTGAAAGCTGTTCTTTCCTACAAAATTGTATCAAGTGAACTTTATTTATCCATAACAATTAGCAAGTTTTTATGTAAACTTTTGCTAACCTTTTTTTTTACAGATTATTGACTGAAATTTCAGAATAATAAAAAACAACTCAAATTTCAGCAATAGACATGACAGTTTGTTTTGCAAAAAAATCAGCAACATTCTTGAGTCAGTTTGACAGATCATTTGCTGAAGATTCAGCAACCGGTGCTGGTCACGGTGTGTTTTTTAGAACAAACCAATGATAAAAAAATCGGTATGTCTGATATTTGGCACCGTGAAAGAAGGGCTCTTTCCCGACATTTTGCGGTGTATACCGAAATAATTCGTCGGGGGGTTTAGAACAAAAAAGTAAAAAGTAAATCTTTCCCAGTTCCTGAGGGGAACACCCTTGAAGAGTATCGGGGCCGGCATTTACAAAGCGGATTCAGTGGCAATTTCATTCTCAACTTAATGTTAACATGTTAAGGTTAATGTTAACATTCCATAGGTCGCCTCCCTAAGGTGTCGTGATAAGGTCCAGTTTGTGACGATACACTACCTTCCCTTTACTAAGCAATCGAATCTAGAAGAGAAACGATCACCAGTTGTGTTGGTCCGAGCCGGGATTTGAACCCCGATCTACCGCTTACTAGGCGGAAGTGTTACCACTAGGCTACGTGGCTCGGTGGGGTTTAGAACAACTTTTTTTTAATGAAGATTATTTTTTGATTTAATGGGATATTTGTTCAAAAAATCACAGAAAATCGGTGCATTCTTGTTGGTATCACTCAAATTTCTAATGAATATGCTTTGGGGACTCTAACCAACTATATTTGACCAATATTTGACCTCCAATAAAAAAAATCGAACCAAACTTACCAGATTTCTAGATTTCTTTGAAATTACCCCAAAATCCAAGCTGGAAAACCCGATACGACCGAAAGTAAATCTTTTTGAGCATAACACAATGCAAAACATTGTTTATTTATTTAATAAGCTGTTTATTGCCCAATAGGCTCCGAAAACTATTTTTTCAACCCTCTGTCACATCACACTATTATATATTAAAACATATTAAACTCAATCACACTGTAGAGAACAGTTTTCTGAGCAAGTTCCATAAAAAAATATCAGTGTTGGTTGGTTCTTTTTCCTGAAATAAATAGTGCCTTTCTCCTAATTTTTTAATTTGATTACCTTCCACATGATGGGCACTGCCTACTAAGATATTTTTTATGAAGATAATATTTTATTGAAATATAAAAATTATAACAAGTTTTGACAAGATTCATGAAAATAATTCATTCATTACATTCATTCATTCATTACAAAACTCAGTAGACAGTGCCCATCATGTGAAAGGTAATTAAATCAAGAAATTTTGGAGAAAGACACTATTTATTTCAGAAAATTGGACAAATCTCTGCTTATATTGAACCAAAATTGATTCCTTTTTTATGGAACTTGTTTAGAAAACTGTTCTCTACAATGTGATTGATTTTAAAATGTATTAAAATGTAATAGTGTGATGTGGCGTAGATTGAAAAAATATTTTTTTGGAGCCTATTGGGTAATAAACAGCATATTAAAAAAATTATCTATGTTTTGCATTGTTCTATGCTCAAATTTGTATCCGGGCAATGTGTTGCTGCAATTTAATAACAAATTGTACAAAGAAAAGATTTACTATCAGTCATATCGGGGTTTCCAGCTTGGATTTTGGGGTAATTACAAAGAAAGCTGGAAATCTGGTATGTATTGATTTAAAAATTCATAACTCACTCAAAGTTTTTTTGCAGAACCGGGAAATTTCTGAAAAGTTGACATTTGATGTCCTCTTAAACATATTTAAGAAAATGAAAAAAAAAAAAAATAAAAAATAGTGTTTTTTTTTGCAAATCAAGTTTTAGTGACAAAAAGTTAAATAAAAAATCATCAATTTTTTTACCGTCTATCATTTTTTCCAGTGTAGTCCGTATCCATACCTACAACTCTGCCGAAGACACTAAATCGATCAAAACAATTCCTTCAAAAGATACAGATTTTTGAATTTTTATACATCATTTTTGTATGGCCAGCTGCCAAATTTGTATGGAAAATTATGTGGACAAACTAATGATGCAAAATGGCTTCTTTGGGCATACCGAAGGCACCAAAAAAGTTTCAGTCGGATTAAAAAATACAGAAAAAAAAATCTAATGACCGAAATCTGAGAGAACTGCTTATATGTGAGGTAATATTGTACATTTTTCTGCCTCTTTCTACACTTCCGATGATTTTCACCACGATTGTTTCACTGTATATGAAACTTACTTGATGAGATTCCACCCCAAATATAAGCCAACATGGTACCTGAAAACAAAAAAAAAGATTCACAAAAATGGTACTGCAACAAAAATTACTCCGAAATATTGAAAAAAATAAACATAAATGAATGATTTTCAATAATAAAAATTAAAACTTCAGTGACATAAAACATAATTTCAAAATTATAATAACAAGGTTAACTTTTGAAAAGGTCAAAAACTTTATAGTTATCCTAACTTCATAGTTTTTTATACAATTTTTGAAATATTTTTATTAAAAAATCAGAAAATTTCGCAAAACGCAAAGAAAGCTACATTTTATCAAAGAAGTTGTTGAGTGATTTTTGATTGCAAATTTGATTCCACTATCAAAAATGAGTATAAGGGGAAATATACCCATTTTAAGCCTAATAAGCGGTCGTGTTTGAATGATGCTGGATGATCTGGAGTGTTCCTTGAAATTTACTAAAACCAAGTACACCAAGAAGTAGATCAACTTTTTGTGAACATTTCTGTTTATTTTAACTTTTAATAATAGTTATGCTATTTCTATTACAAGCATATTAAAAAAAATATTGCAAAAATGCATTCCAATCAGCCGAGTGCATTGGGCCACGCCCATTTTCATATTTTCAGCTTAGTTCTTTTTTCTTCCAGCGCTCTTTTGGCTCTGCTTAGTGCTGCCAAAATTAATGAAATTTTAAGCTAACACTCACAAAAAGTAGCATTTATAGAGAAAATTTCATGGCATCACTGGCTCACTCCAACAGGCGCTGCTGGTGGTGTTAGTGACCACCCTTTGTTCTTTATGTGCCGTCGCTTCTCGCTCGGTTTTCTTCAGCCTTCGATTGGAATGGGTAGTAAAAATTGAAACGTCAAAAGACTTGGCGCGTTTGTTTTTTTTTATGGCGCTTGCTAATTATAACATTTTTTGGGATTATTTTCAAGTGAGTGACTAACTTATGTGCAAAAGAACATGTTGCCGGTAGTTGAAAGCAGCGCTTTGAAATCGTTAGCGCAAGTGAAAAGATATTGATGGCGACTTACGTTAAGCAGTTAAGCTCTCATCTTGCGTGTGGATGTGTGTGCCACCAAAATGATGAGAAATGGTCTCGCAAAATAGAAATTATGATCAAAAGTGCATCAAATTTGATTTTTGGCCAGTAAATGGCATAAATGTGCGTGCTTACTTGAGGCGGTGCTGTTGCTGGTAAGTTTATAGCCTAAATAGTATTTTTGGAGCTTAAATCGAGCATCAAACTCTTCATATGACGAAGATAGGTGTTTGATTAGAAAGGGTATATTTCCCCTATTAGTTTTTTTCTGTTCAGATTTTCGATATTTCCAAAATCACAACTTAAAAAAAACAAGCTTACCCCGACAAACTTCGTTCTGCCTTTTGTTTGTTTGTTGACGTTTTAAGCTATTTTGCCTATTCAACCTCCTGTGATAAAAATTTGATGTTATGTAACTTTTCCCATACTATCTGCAGATTTTCCGGATTCAGTTCCAGAGTGGTCAAAGTTGTCACTTTTTGGCGCAAGAACCTTCCTTGGACTTAAACGAACCCAACGCAACAAAGAGCACCTCGATCCGACGCCCGGGGTAAAACGGGCTTCGAAGTTTGAGGTCCAAAAAACCTAAAATATCTTAAAATTGCTAGCATTTCCGTAAAACTTCATCAATTCCAACTCTCTTAGTTGCATTCGAAAGGTCTTTTGAAGCACTTCAAAATGTACCAACTCTACAAATCTAATACACTCAAACCCCGATGGTTTGACACCAACTGTTGTCAAACGAACGGGGTAACGTTTTAGTTTGACACCCCTTTTACACGGAGTTCACACACACTACTAAACGTTTGTTTAGAAAGTGTGCGTGAGCGCCGTGTAAAAAGTGACAGTTCGTCACTTTTTAGTTTGACTTTGACCAACCAATGGGGTACAAACTAAAAAAGTGTCAAACGAAAAAGTGACCAACCACCGGGGGTGAGTGTACTTCTAACTAACGTGTAATTTTTTGAGGATTCAGAATTTGTAAAAAATTAGCCCTACAGGTGCCGTTATTTTGGCCTACAGGGCTAAAACTAACGGTGTAAAATGTTTGTTATAGAAAAATCGAAAAAATATGAGAAAAACTGCGATTGGCCAAAAAGTTAATACCGTAGGCTAATAGTCCATGAAATTACTTATCTTTTGTCCTTTTGTAGGGTGTTGGAGGCTGTTTCAAAAAGATATTAAGGTTTAAAAAAATCAATTTTCAACAGTAATTTGAAAAAGCTATGAAAAAAAGTCAAACCGATTCTGGATGACTATGGCAAATTTGGAAGTGCTTCAAAAGACCTTTCGAATGCATCTACGAGAGTTGGAATTGATGAAGTTTTACGGAAATGCGAGCAATTTTAAGATTTTTTAGGTTTTTTGGATCTCAAACTTCGATGCCCGTTTTACCCCACTTCCCTTTGTCGTAGAGGGCTCATATTTGGCATGAGTTCATCTCATGTATAGACAAACAAACGCTGAAAGTTTCATCGATGAAAAACTGACTCTTAAACATTAAAAAATATAATAATTTTTCTGAAAAGTCCCAATTGGTTTGTGGAAACACCAAATCAATCAGAAAATCTGTTCTCAAGGTACTTTAAACAAGGCCAAAAAATTGAGTTGGAAAACAATGATGCAAAATGACTTCTTCTATCATCATTTCTTCTAAATCAAAGCATGAAAATTTAAAATAGCGAAAATATTTGCTTAGTTGTTTTTTTTTCAAATTTTCTCAATTTGATATTTTTTTTTGGACGTTTTCTTGCAAATTCCTTCTCATTCCTTAACCCCACCGTACGGTCCCTTCCACAAAACAGATCGCAGTTAACGCCAGCAGAGTGTTGGAACCTGCCAGAAGCAGCCAGCAGCAGCGTCAAAGTCATGCCAAGGATTTCCGAGACGGTTCATTTCCGGCATGTTTGTCCCGGAGGCAAAGTTTTTTTTTAGATTCTTCTTCCCTCCCATTTTTTCAGCTATAGAAAATGAGGTATTCAATCTGCGAAATGACAGAACGAACCAAGCACATTCATTCATATGATCCAGGTGAGGTGGATTTATGGTTGCATGGTTGAATCTGGAATACTCATCAAGCTCATAGTTTTCTGTGGAACAAAATGCACACCACACTAGCTTATCCGTGTGTGAGTCCTTCAAGCGACGCTGAAAGGTGCTCATCAGCAAACATTTGTTTGAGTTCTTTGGATTTTTTCTGCAGATTTTTCTTACTTTACAAAATGATTCATGAAAGTAAAACAATTCTGAAACATGATCTTTTTCAAAATCTAAAGAAGAATTAAACTTGAAATTTGAAGATAACTCACAAATAAATCGTAAGTGTGAATTTTCATTGCTACTATCAATCTCCGTTAAGAACTATTTCCCCAAAAAGATTCAAACCCAATCATCCCAGCTCAAATTCCATCATTGCTCCGTTTCAGTTCCCAGATTAACCACCCCAGATTAGCTGGTAAGCCGCAAAAGTTTCCCAAGTTTTTCCCAAACAAAAGTTCCAATCGTTCCATCATCGATCTCCCAACAAGAAGAAACAAACCCTGGCCTGGCGTTCTGAACGATTTCGGAATATCAATTTGGCCGTTGACAACTTTGGTGAGTCTTATCAGACCCGATCTGTCCTGTCTGTCACCACCTCTCTCCAACACTTAGTCACTACTCAACCAGAGTTGTCTGAAGTGGGTTTCGACCGTTCACCTCCCCCCCACCCCCAAAAAAGCTGGACGACGACGAAGAATT